>NC_069499.1:517225760-517240760 GCF_027579735.1 Bombina bombina | reverse complement strand
ATTACTGTAGTAAAATTTGCCAGACTATAACACTGAGACACAGATTGCACTGTAATGCTGTAAACAGAGTGAACTGCACATAACAAAATGGTGTCAGTCACTTTTCTCGCAATCTCACGAAGATTACAGCACTGTTTCAAAAATCCTTGGAGGTTGAACTTCAGCTCCACAAAGTGCTGTATTAGCGAAGCGCTGTAAAGTGAGGTATACCTGTATACTGTTTTATATAGTGTGTATGTATGTATATATATAGAACAATCAAAAAAGGATTTAGTAAAGGGACTTCTGTATATAAATATTAACTTGTAAAGCCACCATGTGGATATCTATTCCACTCGACCCCTTATGCAGGTTTGAAAGGGACAGTTCACTGTAGCAAACCGCAATATTCAAAATTCAAAAACTTGAAACATCCCCTTAAGCAAAAACAGCAGAAACAAAGTGCATCATAGAAGTAAAGTGCATCATAGAAGTGAACAGGTGAGTTCCATGTAGGGCAAACAATGAATGCTGAATACGTCACCCTCCAACAGGCAATGCAGTGTTGCCACAGGATACCGATAGCAATACCCAAACAGCTAGTAGCTGTGCGACTCACCCTTCTTGCTTGTAGTTTCAAACGTGTACCTTAAGAGTCCTGCTGTATGCTTCGTGACCCACGGCATCTAAGACAGCCTCGATGCCTCTATCCAGCCGGTTCCGGTCATGTGATGGGCGTCGGCCGTCACAGCCAATGGGATGCTTAGCCTACCAGGAGGCTTGCAGAATCCAACGTCGAAGGGGATGCCAAATATCAGGAATAGTAGGGGGAGTGGAATAGAGGCAAGCTCCTGATGCAACCCAGAATGCCGGCAAATTAGACATCAAGCGAAAAGAATTGATATCCAGGCTGCGTTAAAAACCAATGTCTTTATTAAATTCCACTTGGGATAAAATTGCAATAAGAAAGGGGGATCCAGCATAACAGTGTTACCAAAGTTATTCCGCTAACATGTTTCGGTAAAGACCGTAATCATAGCTGATTGGAAACAGGTGTGCTGGCTATATAAAAGACAAAATCCACACTCATTGGACAAAAATAAGACCAATAGAAAAGGTACACTGTTGGGCATAAAACGTAAGAAACGTAAAAAATATAGAAAGAACTAATACATCCTGACATATTAGTACATGTGTATGTACACTAACCTAGCATATTACAAAACATCAGATATAGACATTAATGTGTATTCTGCATAAGGTAATGATAAAAATAAAAAGGTCTAAAGATGAAATGAACAAATGAATGAATGATAAAGGGTAATCCTTAGGGGCATAAAATACTCAAATAGATCTAGAAGTGTAAAAGAATACACAAAATATGGAAAAAGTAAAAGTAAAACTCAAACCAAAAGAGTATAGCAATATAAATAAATAAACTAGTGTATAATCTTATATACAAAAATTTACATGTATATATGGAGACGATGAAAGTGTATCTCTCAACATGCCTATACTGTATATATATATTATATTGCTAAAACAGTTTGAAGCTTGTTAAATGTAACCTGCTGAAATAACTACAACTCAAATAAATAACTATGCTCTGCTATATCCTTGTCGTATATCGCAGTTGTTATAACATAAAAACCCTATCCAATATGAGTATAAGACCTCAAATGTGTATCAATGTACACGGGTAACAGTAACCTATATAGGGAAATAGAGAAATACAACTGCACTAAAATAATATACTAAGTAGATGCCGCTAAATGAGTGTAGTATGGTATGAAATGTACAGAGCAGTACAAATATACTGCATAGGAGATATGTGTTAAAGAGTAGATAAAAGGGACCCTATCTTAAAGGGATGTAATGAAGAAGAGATGTAATTAGAAGAGATGTATTTAGAAACGAGTGGAGGCTTAGAGGGTATAGACCATCAGGGAAAAAGGGTGGGCAAGCGTGCAAGGTAAGTGGATTATTTCCAATAGTTAATCAAATCAAATTCAGAGTTTAAACCCTCTGGTACTCTAGTACGTAATTTAAAAATCCAAAACATTTCACGCTTGCCCAGCGTTTGATTCCTGTCACCTCCTCTAGGTGGTGCCTTAACATGTTCTATAGCCTGCCATCTGAATGTGGCGTTACTTTTGTTGTGAAAATTCCGAAAATGCTTAACCAGAGGGGTACTAGCTTCGCCTAGTTTGATTGTAGAAAGGTGGTTTCTAATTCTAGTGTTTACATCCGTAGTAGTGAGTCCTACATACTGTAGATGGCACTCTATACAGTAAAGTAAATAGATAACATAGGAAGATGTACAGTTTAGGCAAGTGGATATCTTAAAAATATCTCCAGTGACCTCTGACCTAAATTCATCAGAAATGATGATAAACTCACAAGGTCTACATCTCGATTTGCCACACCTGTACATCCCCCTATGTTGCAACCAAGAGCTTTGTCTGTCTGGTTTCTTAGTAGAAACTTCGGAGGGGGCCAGTATATTGCCTAGAGTTCTGTTCTTCCTATAGGAGCAACGTAAACCTCCCTCCACACAGCTAGCAAGGCTGTCGTCTGCAGAAAGTAGACTGAAGTGTTTTTTGACAATCTTACATATTTCTCTGTAGTCTGTACTAAAATCCGTCACAAATGTTATTTTATGTGAGGTATCAGTACCCACACCAGTCTTGGTACAATTGGATCTATTCAAAAGGGACTGTCGATCCAAAAGGTCGACCTGTCTCTGAGCTCTATCTACCAGATGCCCAGGATATCCTCTTTCTCTGAGTCTTTTTTGCATGTCTCTACGTTGCACTTTGTAGTGATCGCTATTGCTGCAGTTCCGTTTGACCCTTATGAGCTGTCCCTTGGCTACTGCCATAGGGACATGTGCGGGGTGACAGCTCTTTGCATGAAGCAATGTATTTTTCGATATAGGTTTCCTAAACATATTGCTTATAATCTGTCCATCATCCCCTGCAGTCAAAGTGAGGTCTAAGTAGTTAATGATTCTAGAGTTAGTCTCAAATGTGAAACTCAGGCCAACATTATTGGAATTTAGAAAACCCACAAATTCAGACAAAGAGTCCCCAGATCCCTGCCATATGAAGAGCAGATCGTCAATATACCGCCTATAAAAGGCGATATTGTGTCTATGTGTATTTCTATCTCCATAGATGTGGGACAGCTCCCACCAACCCATGAAGATGTTGGCATATGAGGGCGCAAATTTGGCCCCCATAGCTGTCCCACATCTCTGGAGATAGTACTGCTCACCAAAACGGAAATAGTTGTGTGTCAAGGCAAAACCAGTTGCCCTCACCACATACTTCACAAAATCACTGTCCAAATCTGATAGGTTTTCCAACATATGAGACAGAGCTTTTAGGCCTTCCTCATGTGGAATTGTGGAATACAGTGATACCACATCTATTGTTAACCACTTGTGCCTCTCAAGATCCCAACAAAAGGTATCCACAAGATTTAATAGATCTTTGGTATCCTTAAGGTAGCTCTGTAGTGATGCCACTATAGGAAACAGTATGCTATCTAGCCACTGGGACAGGTGTTCCAAAAGGGAACCTATCCCACTGACTATAGGTCTTCCCTGTACCTCTATTAGGGATTTATGTACCTTTGGAAGATGGTGGAAGATGGGCACTACCGGATGATCTACCAACAGATACTCATAGGTATCACGGTCAAAAAACCCATCCTCCAAACCATCATCCAAAAGGCACCTAAGCTCTTTCTGGAAGCGCGCAGTGGGATCCCTATCTAGTCTCTGATAATTAGCATCATTGTGGAGTTGTCTATGGGCCTCCTTAACATATTCAGATTTGTCCAAGACCACAACAGATCCGCCTTTATCGGCGGACCTAATGACCAGATTTTCATTCTGTTGTAGCTCTAATAGTGCTTGTCTTTCTCTAAAGGATAAGTTAGCCCTCCAATTCTTGGTCTCAATATTATTAGAGGCCAAGGAAGTGAGGTCCCTCTCAATTCTCTTAAAAAATATATATACTGTATACTGTTTTATATAGTGTGTGTGTATATATATATATATTTCTCCTGTTAAGTGTAGTCAGTCCACGGGTCATCCATTACTTATGGGATTATAACTCCTCCCTAACAGGAAGTGCAAGAGGATCACCCAAGCAGAGCTGCTATATAGCTCCTCCCCTCTACGTCATACCCAGTCATTCTCTTGCACCTAACTAAAGATAGGACGTGTGAGAGGACTGTGGTGTGTTAAACTTAGTTTTTATTTCTTCAATCAAAAGTTTGTTATTTTAAACGGCACTGGAGTGTGTTGTTTGTTCTCAGGCAGCATTAGAAGAAGAATCTGCCTGAGTTTTTCTATGATCTTAGCGGTCGTAACTAAGATCCACTTGCTGTTCTCGGCCATTCTGAGGAGTGAGATAACTTCAGAACAGGGGATAGCATGCAGGGCCCACCTGCAAGGAGGTATGTGCAGTAAATTATTTTCTAAGGAATGGAATTGACTGAGAAAATACTGCTAATACCGATGTAATGTAAGTGCAGCCTTAAATGCAGTAGTAGCGACTGGTATCAGGCTGATATGTATGTATGTATACTCTGAGGTATTTCTGGGGAATGGAATTTCACTGAGAAAATACTGTTAATATTAAAGTAATATTTGAGCCTGCACTGCAGTGAAAGCGACTAGCAGCAGGCTTATTAATAACACTTCATAATTTTCAATTTTTAAAACGTTTACTGGCATGTTAATCGTTTTTTCTGAGGTACTTGGTGATAAAACTTTATGGGCATGATTTTTACCACATGGCTGTCGTTTTTTTCTGAATAAAAACAGTTTACTGAGCTTCCCCACTTTTGTAATATGAGTGGGAGGGGCCTATTTTAGCGCTTTATTGCGCAGTAAAAATTTAGTCACAGTCTTCCTATTTCTTCCTCCATGATCCAGGACGTCTCTACAGAGCCCAGGGGTCTCCAAAATTAGTTTGAGGGAGGTAATCAGTCACAGCAGACCTGTGACAGTGTGTTTGACTGTGATAAAAACGTTTATTATTTCAACTGTTATCCGTTTTGGGTATTAAGGGGTTAATCCTCTGCTAACTTTATACATTTTCTGTTAAAATTTGGTTGTTTTAACATATTTGGTTCATTGTTAATTCAACTGTGTCACATTTTTATGTTTCTTAAAGGCGCAGTAGCGTTTTTTATATAGCTTGTAAATTTATTTAAAAGTTTTTTCCAAGCTTGCTAGTGTTATTGCTAGTCTGTTTAAACATGTCTGACACAAATGAATCTGTTTGTTCACTATGTTTAAAGGCCAATGTGGAGCCCAATAGAAATTTGTGCACTCAATGTATAGATGTTACTTTGAATAAAAGTCAAACTTTATATGTTAAGAAAATATCACCAGACAACGAGGGGGAAGTTATGCCGACTAACTCTCCTCACGTGTCAGTACCTTCGCCTCCCGCTCAGGAGGTGCGTGATATTGTGGCGCCAAGTACATCAGGGCGGCCCATACAAATCACTTTGCAAGACATGGCTAATGTTATGACTGAAGTACTATCTAAATTGCCAGAATTAAGAGGTAAACGCGATCACTCTGGGGTAAGAACAGAGTGCGCTGATAATAGTAGAGCCATGTCTGATACTGCGTCACAATTTGCAGAACATGAGGACGGAGAGCTTCATTCTGTGGGTGACGGATCTGATCCAAGTAATCTGGATTCAGAGATTTCAAATTTTAAATTTAAGCTTGAGAACCTCCGTGTATTACTAGGGGAGGTATTAGCAGGGCCGCCATCAGGGGGTGACAGGGGTGACTCCTGTCAGGGGCCCCATGGGCCAGGGGGGCCCCATGAGGCAAGAACTAAAAAAAAAAAAAAAAAATTGTTTTTTTTTTTTTTTTAAATTTTGGCAGCCACCAGTGGGTACTACAGCAGAGTGCTAATTGAGCATGGGAAATGTTATTACAAGGAGTAAAGTATTAGCATTTGAGAGGATTTCTGAGTGTGCACTCAACCACTATGCATAGTGTGAGACAGACTATGCACTTTGTTTGTACAGTGTGTGCCTGAGTCAGACGGCAGATCACTTTAATTTGCAGAGGAGGTAGGACTTACTTAGCAAATGTTTTTTTATTTCTTTGTGCAATTTCATATTGTAACTTCAGTGTGGTAGTATTTGTATGGTGGGGCCAGGTGTCCATAAAAACACATTTTTAGCAGCATTGTATTTATGATTATTTGACAATACTGTTGCATTTCTATATTTAAAACCATGCAGAACTGTTTCCTCCTATATATATATATTACATTCCAGTTTACTGCCCCTTTATGCAAGGACTTTCCAGATGCAAGGAGGCATTTTATCTAAGATGTTTACATTTGCATAACATGTTATACTCTCAGACTAAGATTGCTCAGTGTTTGAAATGAGACAGGTTAACTTAAAACTGTTCTGTTTACACTACAGCTAACTTAATTTTGAAATACATACCAACATGCCTAAATCCTGCATTTTGTGGTATGAGTACCACAGCTTATGGTTCAACCAAGACCATATAGAGTACAGCATTTTTAAAATCCAAAAGTACAGCTGACAGATGGGAACATTTGTACACTATATTTGAAGTGGTGCTCTTGGTTGGGGAAAATGGGGAAAAATAAAACATATGTTAACCTTTTTAAAAGTACTTTTCTTCATCTAGCCATCTACCCAGATCATTAATGTACAATTTTGAATTCACAGAATTATTTTTGTTTGCACATTTACAAATATGATTCTTTAAAAAGTGATCTCTTAATTTCTGCAATTTTTTTTATCATGCATGTCACACACTGTTGATTTAGGGGATGCAAGGTGCAGAAATGTTTCCTCCTGTGAGTGTTTCTGTCGGTGTCTGTGTTTTTGTCTTTGTGCTTTGGTTTGTGTTTATATGAGTGTGTATGTATTTTTTTTGTGTGTGGGTCTCTCTCTGAGGGTGGGTGTGTATCTCTTTGATCTTTTTCTATGGGGGTCTCTGTGAGGGTGTGTGTATGTTAGTCTTTGTATATTTATTTTCTCTGGATGCCTCTGTGAGGGTGGGTGTGTATGTTTGTGTTTTCTGTGGATATCTCTGTGAGGGTGTGTGTATGTATGTCTGTCTGTCTGGGTTTTATGTGGTTGTCTCTGTGTGTGTGTGTGTGTGTGTGTGTCTTTGTGTGACTTCTGAGGCTGTCTCTGTCGGTGTTTCCTTGGGTGTATGTGCAAGTTTGAGTTTGTGTGTGTCCCCATTGTCTGTTCCTTTTTAGGACATTTTGACCTTACTACTGATTATTCACATCTTTCTACAGACTTTGAGACTAATGAGACCTTTCCGGAAGTCACCAATCTACCATTGGTGAGGGTGTGTGTTTTCTGTGGGTGTCTCTTTGAGGGTGTGTGTATGTCCTTGTGTGTTTTCTGTGGATGTCTCATTGAGGGTGTGTGTATGTATGTCTATCTATCTGGGTTTTATGTGGTTGTCTCTCTGTGTGTGTGCGTGTGTGTGTGTGTGTGTCTTTGTGTGACTTCTGAGGCTGTCTCTGTCGGTGTTTCCTTGGGTGTATGTGCAAGTTTGAGTTTGTGTGTGTCCCCATTGTCTGTTCCTTTTTAGGACATTTTGACCTTACTACTGATTATTCACATCTTTCTACAGACTTTGAGACTAATGAGACCTTTCCGGGAAGTCACCAATCTACCATTTAACCTTTAAATGATTGTTTAGACGGTTCAGGGCCCTTCCTTTCAGCAACTGCATGCCGTTGGCATCATTTAGTTGGCATCTTCCTTTACAAAAAGATAATCAGAACTCCATATTTTGTTTTCTAAATCTCCTTTTTTTACAAAACTGTAGTTTACCTCATTACTTGTCAGGTCAATGTAAACAAGTGCTGAGTGTCTGTTTGGGTGTCTGTGTCTGTTTCTTTGCGTGTCTGCTAGAGTGTCTATATGTGAATCCTTATGTGTGAGTGTGTGTGTGTGTGTGTGTGTTTCAGTGTATGAGTGTGTCTGTGTGTTTGTATGTTACTACCTTTACAACATTTCCAAGTTTAAATAGACACTTAAGAATAAAGTGCATATATGTTTTAGTCACTTGGTCAAAAATTGCACATGTCAAAGGGGGGGGGGGGGGCCGGATCAATGGTTAAGTCAGGGGCCCCAAAATTTCTAGTGGCGGCCCTGGGTATTAGCGGCTCTGAATGATTGTAACACGGTTGCAATTCCAGAGAAAGTATGTAGGCTGGATAAATATTTTGCGGTACCGGCGTGTACTGACGTTTTTCCTATACCTAAAAGGCTTACAGAAATTGTTAACAAGGAGTGGGATAGACCCGGTGTGCCCTTTTCACCCCCTCCTATATTTAGAAAAATGTTTCCAATAGACGCCACCACACGGGACCTATGGCAGACGGTCCCTAAGGTGGAGGGAGCAGTTTCTACTCTGGCTAAGCGCACCACTATCCCGGTGGAGGATAGCTGTGCTTTTTCAGATCCAATGGATAAAAAGTTAGAGGGTTACCTTAAAAAAATGTTTGTTCAGCAAGGTTTTATATTACAACCCCTTGCATGCATCGCGCCTGTCACTGCTGCGGCGGCATTCTGGTTTGAGTCTCTGGAAGAGACCCTTAGCACAGCTCCATTGGATGAGATTATGAACAAGCTTAAAGCCCTTAAGCTAGCTAATTCATTTATTTCTGATGCCGTAGTACACTTAACCAAACTTACAGCTAAGAACTCCCGATTCGCCATTCAAGCGCGCAGAGCGCTGTGGCTTAAATCCTGGTCAGCTGATGTGACTTCTAAATCAAAATTGCTTAATTTCTCCAACATAGGTGTGTCCGGTCCACGGCGTCATCCTTACTTGTGGGATATTCTCTTCCCCAACAGGAAATGGCAAAGAGCCCAGCAAAGCTGGTCACATGATCCCTCCTAGGCTCCGCCTTCCCCAGTCATTCTCTTTGCCGTTGTACAGGCAACATCTCCACGGAGATGGCTTAGAGTTTTTTGGTGTTTAACTGTAGTTTTTATTATTCAATCAAGAGTTTGTTATTTTAAAATAGTGCTGGTATGTACTATTTACTCTGAAACAGAAAAGAGATGAAGATTTCTGTTTGTAAGAGGAAAATGATTTTAGCAACCGTTACTAAAATCGATGGCTGTTTCCACACAGGACTGTTGAGAGGAATTAACTTCAGTTGGGGGAAACAGTGAGCAGACTTTTGCTGCTTGAGGTATGACACATTTCTAACAAGACGATGTAATGCTGGAAGCTGTCATTTTCCCTATGGGATCCGGTAAGCCATTTTTATTACATAAAGAAAAAAAGGGCTTCACAAGGGCTTTTAAGACTGTAGACATTTTCTGGGCTAAAACGATTTATATATAAGCATATTTTATACTTCATAGCCTTGAGGAATTATTTTAATCTTGGGAATTATGTAAAATAACCGGCAGGCACTGTATTGGACACCTTATTCTCTAGGGGCTTTCCCTAATCATAGGCAGAGTCTCATTTTCGCGCCTCTATTGCGCACTTGTTTTTAGGAAGCATGACATGCAGATGCATGTGTGAGGAGCTCTGATACATAGAAAAGACTTTCTGAAGGCGTCATTTGGTATCGTATTCCCCTTTGGGCTTGGTTGGGTCTCAGCAAAGCAGATACCAGGGACTGTAAAGGGGTTAAATATAAAAACGGCTCCGGTTCCGTTATTTTAAGGGTTAAAGCTTCCAAATTTGGTGTGCAATACTTTTAAGGCTTTAAGACACTGTGGTGAAATTTTGGTGAATTTTGAACAATTCCTTCATACTTTTTCACATTTGCAGTAATAAAGTGTGTTCAGTTTAAAATTTAAAGTGACAGTAACGGTTTTATTTTAAAACGTTTTTTGTACTTTGTTATCAAGTTTATGCCTGTTTAACATGTCTGAACTACCAGATAGACTGTGTTCTGTATGTGGGGAAGCCAAGGTTCCTTCTCATTTAAATAGATGTGATTTATGTGACACAAAATTTAGAGAAAATGATGCCCAAGATGATTCCTCAAGTGAGGGGAGTAAGCATGGTACTGCATCATCCCCTCCTTCGTCTACACCAGTCTTGCCCACACAGGAGGCCCCTAGTACATCTAGTGCGCCAATACTCCTTACTATGCAACAATTAACGGCTGTAATGGATAATTCTATCAAAAACATTTTAGCCAAAATGCCCACTTATCAGCGAAAGCGCGACTGCTCTGTTTTAGAAAATACTGAAGAGCATGAGGACGCTGATGATATTGGTTCTGAAGTGCCCCTACACCAGTCTGAGGGGGCCAGGGAGGTTTTGTCTGAGGGAGAAATTTCAGATTCAGGGAAAATTTCTCAACAAGCTGAACCTGATGTGATTACATTTAAATTTAAATTGGAACATCTCCGCGCTCTGCTTAAGGAGGTGTTATCTACTCTGGATGATTGTGAGAATTTGGTCATTCCAGAGAAATTATGTAAAATGGACAAGTTCCTAGAGGTCCCGGGGCCCCCCGAAGCTTTTCCTATACCCAAGCGGTTGGCGGACATTGTAAATAAAGAATGGGAAAGGCCCGGTATACCTTTCGTCCCTCCCCCCATTTTTAAGAAATTGTTTCCTATGGTCGACCCCAGAAAGGACTTATGGCAGACAGTCCCCAAGGTCGAGGGGGCGGTTTCTACTCTAAACAAACGCACCACTATACCCATAGAAGATAGTTGTGCTTTCAAAGATCCTATGGATAAAAAATTAGAGGGTTTGCTTAAAAAGATGTTTGTTCAGCAAGGTTACCTTCTACAACCAATTTCATGCATTGTTCCTGTCACTACAGCAGCGTGTTTCTGGTTCGATGAACTAGAAAAGGCGCTCAATAAAGATTCTTCTTATGAGGAGATTATGGACAGAATTCATGCTCTCAAATTGGCTAATTCTTTCACCCTAGACGCCACTTTGCAATTGGCTAGGTTAGCGGCGAAAAATTCTGGTTTTGCTATTGTGGCGCGCAGAGCGCTTTGGCTAAAATCTTGGTCAGCGGATGCGTCTTCCAAGAACAAATTGCTTAACATTCCTTTCAAGGGGAAAACGCTGTTTGGCCCTGACTTGAAAGAGATTATTTCCGATATCACTGGGGGCAAGGGCCACGCCCTTCCTCAGGATAGGTCTTTCAAGGCCAAAAATAAACCTAATTTCCGTCCCTTTCGCAGAAACGGACCAGCCCCAAGTGCTACGTCCTCTAAGCAAGAGGGTAATACTTCTCAAGCCAAGCCAGCCTGGAGGCCAATGCAAGGCTGGAACAAAGGTAAGCAGGCCAAGAAACCTGCCACTGCTACCAAGACAGCATGAGATGTCGGCCCCCGATCCGGGACCGGATCTGGTGGGGGGCAGACTCTCTCTCTTCGCTCAGGCTTGGGCAAGAGATGTTCTGGATCCTTGGGCGCTAGAAATAGTCTCCCAAGGTTATCTTCTGGAATTCAAGGGGCTTCCCCCAAGGGGGAGGTTCCACAGGTCTCAATTGTCTTCAGACCACATAAAAAGACAGGCATTCTTACATTGTGTAGAAGACCTGTTAAAAATGGGAGTGATTCATCCTGTTCCATTAGGAGAACTAGGGATGGGGTTCTACTCCAATCTGTTCGTAGTTCCCAAAAAAGAGGGAACATTCAGACCAATCTTAGATCTCAAGATTCTAAACAAGTTTCTCAAGGTTCCATCGTTCAAAATGGAAACCATTCGAACAATTCTTCCTTCCATCCAGGAAGGCCAATTCATGACCACGGTGGATTTAAAGGATGCGTATCTACATATTCCTATCCACAAGGAACATCATCGGTTCCTAAGGTTCGCATTTCTGGACAAGCATTACCAGTTTGTGGCACTCCCGTTCGGATTAGCCACTGCTCCAAGAATTTTCACAAAGGTACTAGGGTCCCTTCTAGCGGTGCTAAGACCAAGGGGCATTGCAGTAGTACCTTACTTGGACGACATACTGATTCAAGCGTCGTCCCTTACACAAGCAAAGGCTCACACGGACATTGTCCTGGCCTTTCTCAGATCTCACGGGTGGAAAGTGAACGTAGAAAAAAGTTCTCTATCTCCGTCAACAAGGGTTCCCTTCTTGGGAACAATAATAGACTCCTTAGAAATGAGGATTTTTCTGACAGAGGCCAGAAAATCAAAACTTCTAAACTCTTGTCAAATACTTCATTCTGTTCCTCTTCCTTCCATAGCGCAGTGCATGGAAGTAATAGGTTTGATGGTAGCGGCAATGGACATAGTTCCTTTTGCGCGAATTCATCTAAGACCATTACAACTGTGCATGCTCAGTCAGTGGAATGGGGACTATACAGACTTGTCTCCGACGATACAAGTAGATCAGAGGACCAGAGATTCACTCAGTTGGTGGCTGTCCCTGGACAACCTGTCACAGGGGATGAGCTTCCGCAGACCAGAGTGGGTCATTGTCACGACCGACGCCAGTCTGGTGGGCTGGGGCGCGGTCTGGGGACCCCTGAAAGCGCAGGGTCTTTGGTCTCGGGAGGAATCTATTCTCCCGATAAATATTCTGGAACTGAGAGCGATACTCAATGCTCTCAAGGCTTGGCCTCAGCTAGCAAAGACCAAGTTCATACGGTTTCAATCAGACAACATGACGACTGTTGCGTACATCAACCATCAGGGGGGAACAAGGAGTTCCCTGGCGATGGAAGAAGTGACCAAAATCATTCAATGGGCGGAGACTCACTCCTGCCACTTGTCTGCAATCCACATTCCAGGAGTGGAAAACTGGGAAGCGGATTTTCTGAGTCGTCAGACATTTCATCCGGGGGAGTGGGAACTCCATCCGGAAATCTTTGCCCAAATCACTCAATTGTGGGGCATTCCAGACATGGATCTGATGGCCTCTCGTCAGAACTTCAAGGTTCCTTGCTACGGGTCCAGATCCAGGGATCCCAAGGCGACTCTAGTAGATGCACTAGTAGCACCTTGGACCTTCAAACTAGCTTATGTATTCCCGCCGTTTCCTCTCATCCCCAGGCTGGTAGCCAGGATCAATCAGGAGAGGGCATCGGTGATCTTGATAGCTCCTGCGTGGCCACGCAGGACTTGGTATGCAGACCTGGTGAATATGTCATCGGCTCCACCATGGAAGCTACCTTTGAGACGAGACCTTCTTGTTCAAGGTCCGTTCGAACATCCGAATCTGGTCTCACTCCAACTGACTGCTTGGAGATTGAACGCTTGATCTTATCAAAGCGAGGGTTCTCAGATTCTGTCATTGATACTCTTGTTCAGGCCAGAAAGCCTGTAACTAGAAAAATCTACCACAAGATATGGAAAAAATATATCTGTTGGTGTGAATCTAAAGGATTTCCTTGGGACAAGATAAAAATTCCTAAGATTCTATCCTTTCTTCAAGAAGGTTTGGAGAAAGGATTATCTGCAAGTTCTTTGAAAGGACAGATTTCTGCCTTGTCTGTGTTACTTCACAAAAAGCTGGCAGCTGTGCCAGATGTTCAAGCCTTTGTTCAGGCTCTGGTTAGAATCAAGCCTGTTTACAAACCTTTGACTCCTCCTTGGAGTCTCAATTTAGTTCTTTCAGTTCTTCAGGGGGTTCCGTTTGAACCCTTACATTCCGTTGATATTAAGTTATTATCTTGGAAAGTTTTGTTTTTGGTTGCAATTTCTTCTGCTAGAAGAGTTTCAGAATTATCTGCTCTGCAGTGTTCTCCCCCTTATCTGGTGTTCCATGCAGATAAGGTGGTTATGCGTACTAAACCTGGTTTTCTTCCGAAAGTTGTTTCTAACAAAAACATTAACCAGGAGATAGTCGTGCCTTCTTTGTGTCCGAATCCAGTTTCAAAGAAGGAACGTTTGTTGCACAATTTGGATGTAGTTCGTGCTCTAAAATTCTATTTAGATGCTACAAAGGATTTTAGACAAACATCTTCCTTGTTTGTTGTTTATTCTGGTAAAAGGAGAGGTCAAAAAGCAACTTCTACCTCTCTCTCTTTTTGGATTAAAAGCATCATCAGATTGGCTTACGAGACTGCCGGACGGCAGCCTCCTGAAAGAATCACAGCTCATTCCACTAGGGCTGTGGCTTCCACATGGGCCTTCAAGAACGAGGCTTCTGTTGATCAGATATGTAAGGCAGCGACTTGGTCTTCACTGCACACTTTTACTAAATTTTACAAATTTGATACTTTTGCTTCTTCTGAGGCTATTTTTGGGAGAAAGGTTTTGCAAGCCGTGGTGCCTTCCATCTAGGTGACCTGATTTGCTCCCTCCCTTCATCCGTGTCCTAAAGCTTTGGTATTGGTTCCCACAAGTAAGGATGACGCCGTGGACCGGACACACCTATGTTGGAGAAAACAGAATTTATGTTTACCTGATAAATTACTTTCTCCAACGGTGTGTCCGGTCCACGGCCCGCCCTGGTTTTTTAATCAGGTCTGATAATTTATTTTCTTTAACTACAGTCACCACGGTATCATATGATTTCTCCTATGCAAATATTCCTCCTTTACGTCGGTCGAATGACTGGGGAAGGCGGAGCCTAGGAGGGATCATGTGACCAGCTTTGCTGGGCTCTTTGCCATTTCCTGTTGGGGAAGAGAATATCCCACAAGTAAGGATGACGCCGTGGACCGGACACACCGTTGGAGAAAGTAATTTATCAGGTAAACATAAATTCTGTTATTCCTTTCAAAGGGCAGACATTATTCGGGCCCGGCTTGAAAGAAATTATCGCTGACATTACTGGAGGTAAGGGCCATGCCCTGCCTCAAGACAGGGCCAAACCAAAGGCTAAACAGTCTAATTTTCGTGCCTTTCGTAACTTCAAGGCAGGAGCAGCATCAACTTCCTCCGCTCCAAGACAGGAAGGAACTGTTGCTCGCTACAGACAGGGCTGGAAACCTAACCAGTCCTGGAACAAGGGCAAGCAGGCCAGAAAACCTGCTGCTGCCCCTAAGACAGCATGAAGTGAGGGC
>NC_069499.1:517018260-517220760 GCF_027579735.1 Bombina bombina | reverse complement strand
TTTCCTAGTGGACGAAATTTCAAATGGACGTGAACGGGAAATAAAAAAAAGGAAAGAATACACGATTGTGAACTTTTGCAAGGACTTTGTAAGGATCCAGATTGGCTGTTCTAAGTCATGTGACTGTTAAAGAAAAAACTGACCTAATTGTGAACAGAAATAAGGGACTACTCATTTAAAGACTAAATGCTGACATGTTTGTGATTGGCTAGTATTATATTGATAGTTATTGGCTGTTTTGAAAAGGGAAAACTAAATATGATTGGTTGGATATTGTAAAGATTTTTTATAAAGATTGTTAATATTTATTATATTGATATTAATGTTTTAAAATTACCCTGAATATGTGATATGTTATATTTTGTTATACTTTATATATTTTTTAAATCCACTCAACGGTTGTTTGTTGAAACGCCAGATAGTGGATGGTGACCATTTTAATTTATTTAATCCACTACACTAACGGAAGTGAAAATAGCTCTTTTTTATGAATTTGGACACTCTTGAAAAAAAAAAAGTGGAACGAGCCTCTGAAACGCGTTGTACAAATACATTTTGCAATTTTTCAACAAAGGAGCTGTACTTTAGTTTTTATATATATATATATATATATATATATATATATATATATATATACTGTATGATTGTTTGACAACCTGATCCTGTCAGTACTTTCCTTTTGTATTCCTTTGGGGTTGAAATACTACACTATTGTGAATATTTGAGGTATCCATTGGAGACAGTGCCCTGTGATGCTGTATTGAGTTAAAGATCTCCTAGTTTGGACCTGCGCCTACTCTATCAACACACATTCCATAAACAGTTCCTCTGGGAGAGACTGTGGGACGGCAGTGGTACAACAAGGAGTAACTATAATCATTTTTTTCTTCCATATTATTGTCAAGCTCATATGTTTGCTTGAATTTTTCTGTTATTGATACCTTCAATAGCCAACTTATAGTGGATACAATTGAAGCTTTCAGGACACTGAGGTCCCTTCGTCAGGCATTGCTTGCAATTTTATCCACTATTAGTTAGCTATTAAAGGTATCACCTGCATATCGCTTTTGTTATTTTCTTACAAAAGGATTTTTAGTTATTTGAAAACATTTAAAGGGATACTAAACCCAAATTTTTTCTTTCATGATTCAGATAGAGCATGCAATTTTAAGTAACTTTCTAATTTACTCCTATTATCAATTTTTCTTCGTTCTCTTGCTATCTTTACTTAAAAAGCAGAAATGTGATGCATAGGAGCCGGCCCATTTTTGTTTGAGAACCTGGGTTATGCTTGCTTATTGGTGGGTAAATGTAAGCCTCCAATAAGCAAGCACTATCCATGGTGCTGAATCTAAAATGGACTGGCTGCTAAGATTTACATTCCTGCTTTTAAAATAAAGATATCAATTTTTCTTCGTCCTCTTGCTAATAGGAGTAAATTAGAAAGTTGCTTAAAATTTCATGCTCTATCTGAATCATGTAAGCTTTTTTTTGGTTTAGTATCCCTTTAAGTAGTTTTATATTTCCATTAAAAAAGAAGGAATGTCCCTAATTATTTATAGATAAGTAAAAGCTCTAGCATTAATGTAAGATTTACTATTTAATTGAATAACATTTTTAGTATTTTAGTATTTTTGTATTATATGTTTTGTTTGGTGTTATATATTGTTTCATAATATTGTATCATGTTATGTGTATAATGTATTAACAAAAATGATGCTAGTAAAAGTTATTAGTTTTAGTGTTAGATTTTACTGGCAAAGAGCATATGTATATATGCCCTGTGCACATGCATTCAAATGTCATGCAGATGATAGAGACCTTTTTTTTTCTTGTAGATGATTTAATTTGCATAATTGCTGACAAATACAGATTACTGCTGGCAATCTGAGCAGTTGGGGTGTTTGAAAGAGGATGCATGGGGCATACGCACATATGCTCATGCACAGTAAAAGCTATTACTAAAACATAACTTTTACTCATGTTGAGGGGTGCCAGGCGCAGGAATAATATGCAGAAATGATTGTCCGCGCAGGAAGAGCAGACACTTTCTGTAGGTACAAAGCACAATATTTAGGTACTGAAATTTTCATAATGGATCCGTCCGCGAACCACACACTCAAACTTGTGGTGAATTATTATTATGATGTTCTAAATCAACAAAACCTTTTACAATACAAGAGGTGTATAACGACAACAAATGTAAATGTGTATGTTGATAGAGAAGGAGCTGTATTTCTGTAGGAAACTACAGTTAAGGTGAATGTTGAATAGCAATCAACACGCATCACGCTTACTACACAAACATACACAGTTTTACGTACATAGTCATAAACACACAAAACCTGACATGTGCATACAGGAAAAACACACACAACACCAGTAACAATACAATAACATTCTTTCCTTCCTGGAGGTTATATGATTCAGCTGGGAAGACACAGGAGAAATGGAGGAGCGTCTAATGCTTGAAAGACACTACTTGTTGAACTTTCAATAGCATCTGTACATAGGGTTGCCATATTGTTGCTTTAAGGGAGGACACATATGAAAAATACATATATCAGGGTTCTTATAATGGAACATTATCAAACATTTCTTTAAACAGTCCCTGACATATGTATTTTTCATGTGTTTCCCTAAAGGGGCAATATGGCAACCCTATCAGTACAGCAACAATAAACGCTAACCCTACAGTTTCTACTGTCTCTACCAGCTGCAAAGACACTAATAGTCTTCACTGGTGACGCTCTCTCAGCACAGAAGGGATGTAACTGACAATATATTGCAGAATCAGAACAGCTCATCACCATTGCATGAGCTAGGAAAACATTCTGCCTTGCGTCCTACAAAATAATGCATAGAGAATGGTTAGAACAAAATGATTAGACCCACGGCCTTGCAGCATCTGTCATCCATATGTCCACATTAGACCTCAGATCAGAATGACCTCTATGTCTAAAGCCCCTCTCAGTTATATGTTAATATCAGGTCCCAGATTAGATTCATAGCCCTGTAATCACTGTCACACATATAAGACTTTAGATGTCACTAAGTGTTTTTTTATACATTTAAGTTTTACTAGACAATCATTTTAATTATGTTGCGCAAATAGCGTAGAGGGTCACGCATGCGCATTTTAAATTATAGGCAGAGTTCCAAGCACGGGAGCGCGCGGTAATTCATTTACATGGGGCGCATGGTGAGGCTACGATTGGCTACAACAGCTGCCAGTCAAGTAAGCCAAATGAAAATCGTAGTGAGAGGCTGCATTAGATAAGGTAATATAGCGTGAATAAAACGCTGATAAATTAAAGTACAGTTGACTTTTGTGCTAAACAAGCATATCGATATGCTAGTTAGGAGAAGACCTTTCATAATATGTGAAACTGTTGGGGTAATTTTACCATCACTTTAAATACTGGAGATCTATAATGATCTATAAGTGCTGTTTCTTATAGCTTTCTTAATTTTCATTGTGGTGTGCTGCTACTCCTAGCCAGTAATGTTTGGTCTATATTGTAGTGTAAATGGAGCAAATTGTTGCTTTTTCTGTTTTCATTTGTTTTGTTTTCTTTCTGTCTACTAATATTTTGTGTCAGTCTTGTTACCCTAAACTCTGCTGTTTTTCTTTCTGCTGATATGTAGGTATTTTTGGGATATCAATAAATAAAAAGTTGATACTGTGCATATCAGGTTGTAATAAAACTTACTTGTAATGTTAGCGTAAGAATGTCAGGAGGAAACACATTTGTAACACCAGACAGAATGCTGTCCCCTACCTCAGGTCTCTGGGCTGTACTCATTGCTTTGTTGATGCTGGTGCCTCAACACCAGTTCGGCTTGCTTCAAACAAGCCGTGAAGTGGAGTAAGCATACTCTTTCGCATCTACCAGTACTATGTAATCCCCTGCTTCACTTATCGTGTTTCCAAACAATGTTGAGTAGAAGAACAAATTCTGTACGTGAATAGTATATAAAACCAATCGTCTACCGAGTCTACCGAATCAAGAGCTACAGAATTTGTCAGGTACTTGAATGATAGTGACAATGGACTTAACTTTACATTTGAATGGCATAAAGATGTTGTGAACTTCCTTGACATCACTTTATGTGGTGACAAGAGAGAGAAGGAAATTCACTCAAAACTCTACAGAAAACCTATTTCTGGGAACAGTATTCTCCATAAAAAAGTGCCCACCCCTCACATGTGTTTAAAGGAATTGCTATAAGTCCATTTCTAAGGGCATGGAGAATATGTAGCCAGGATAGGGATTTCAAACAAGAAAGTACTAACATCAAAAAGAGACTAATATCAAGAGGCTATCCATCTAGATTAAACCATTCCCTCCCCCTTTGAAATATATAAAAAAAAATGTAGTCTTAAATTTTAGATTTTGTATTTATTTTTTATAGACTGTTACCTGTCAATTTATCATACCGATATTTTTAATGATAATTCTAAAGAATTTATTCTGTGGTTATGTAATATTATAATGTTTGTAATACACATCACTAATGCACTTTATGAAATTATATTCTTTTTACTCTAAGGATTTTATTTTTTTATTTTATTTTATTTGTTTAGCTATTAAGAATTCTATGTGGAGAAATAGCAATTATTTGGTTGCCTTAAATATATAGGTTGCCATTACCACCTTTAAAACCATACCACCTTAAAGCTACCAATTGAATCTGACCAATGAAAATTTGCGATACACCTTTAAAAAAGGTGCACATGTTGCAACTGATTTATCTTGAAAAAGCCCTGTATAGGGAGAAACGCTTGATGTAGTTGCAACCTAAAGAACTCATTTTCTTCTTGTGTAGCTGGAGCTACAACCTCTACTTTTACTACTTTGGGACTTTGACACCTGTGATTGTTGTTTGCAAACCAATGCTGTTTGCAGACCCTGTTTGAAAGAATTGGGACAATCGCTCTTAAAGTCAGCATGCTTTAACAAGCCAGCAAGACCAAAATTGTATGTTGGCACACACTGGAAACTAGCAATCCGGCTTGCAGTAAGGTCACTGACCCTTTGTAATTGGAAAGACTGTTTATTACCTCATAACCTGCCTCTTCCACACAATACCTTATAAGAGTACCGTGCGTGCTGTCAGGCACTAAAGTGCAGATACTCTGTGTTGCGGATTACGGCAGCCGCATTCTTAAAGCTGTTCCGAAAAAGGACCAATCAGATTGTTCATCCAGGACAGCGCCCATAAAAGTGACGTCATCCTGCTACGGCTGTTATTTCACTCGCAGAGACAACAGAGTGTGTACAGCCTGGGGGTAAGCTTGCCGTTTGCTCGCATATTCATTATTTATTCGGATTCTAACAACATTGTTTACCTATAAGACATTGTTTATAGACTGAGACTATCGTTTTGGCTCTCTTTCCTGCAGTTTTTATTTATATTTTTATGTGGTGGCAACCTCTTCCCATATAGTTAACAGAGACGTCCGTTCATATCAATTAATGCTAGCATTTTATAATTGATGTATTTTATTGTTTTTATATGTGTTTATTAAATTGTGGCATAGCCATTATTATTATTTACTTACATTGGCCTAGATTTAGAGTTTGGCGGTAGCCGTGAAAACCAGCGTTAGAGGTTCCTTACGCTGGTTTTAGGCTACCGCCGGTATTTGGAGTCACTCAAAATAGGGTCTAACGCTCACTTTTCAGCCGCGACTTTTCCATACCGCAGATCCCCTTACATAAATTACGTATCCTATCTTTTCAATGGGATCTTCCTAACGCCGGTATTTAGAGTCGTTTCTGAAGTGAGCGTTAGAGCTCTAACGACAAAACTCCAGCCGCAGAAAAAAAGCAGGAGTTAAGAGCTTTCTGGGCTAACGCCGGTTCATAAAGCTCTTAACTACTGTACCCTAAAGTACACTAACACCCATAAACTACCTATGTACCCCTAAACTGAGGTCCCCCCACATCGCCGCAACTCGATTAAATTTTTTTAACCCCTAATCTGCCGACCGCCACCTACGTTATACTTATGTACCCCTAATCTGCTGCCCCTAACCCCGCCGACCCCTGTATTATATTTATTAACCCCTAACCTGCCCCCCACAACGTCGCCGCCAGCTACTTACAATAATTAACCCCTAATCTGCCTACCGCAAAGCGCCGCCACCTACGTTATCCTTATGTACCCCTAATCTGCTGCCCCTAACACCGCCGACCCCTATATTATATTTATTAACCCCTAATCTGCCCCCCTCAACGTCGCCGACACCTGCCTACACTTATTAACCCCTAATCTTCCGAGCGGACCTGAGCGCTACTATAATAAAGTTATTAACCCCTAATCCGCCTCACTAACCCTATCATAAATAGTATTAACCCCTAATCTGCCCTCCCTAACATCGCCGACACCTAACTTCAATTAATAACCCCTAATCTGACGACCGGAGCTCACCGCTACTATAATAAATGGATTAACCCCTAAAGCTAAGTCTAACCCTAACACTAACACCCCCCTAAGTTAAATATAATTTACATCTAACGAAATTAATTAACTCTTATTAAATAAATTATTCCTATTTAAAGCTAAATACTTACCTGTAAAATACATCCTAATATAGCTACAATATAAATTATAATTATATTATAGCTATTTTAGGATTAATATTTATTTTACAGGCAACTTTGTAATTATTTTAACCAGGTACAATAGCTATTAAATAGTTAAGAACTATTTAATAGTTGCCTAGTTAAAATAATAACAAAATTACCTGTAAAATAAATCCTAACCTAAGTTATAATTAAACCTAACACTACCCTATCAATAAATTAATTAAATAAAATACCTACAATTACCTACAATAAAACCTAACACTACACTATCAATAAATAAATTAAATACAATTCCTACAAATAACTACAATTACATAAACTAACTAAAGTACAAAAAATAAAAAAGAACTAAGTTACAAAAAATAAAAAAATATTTACAAACATAAGAAAAATATTACAACAATTTTAAACTAATTACACCTACTCTAAGCCCCCTAATAAAATAACAAAGACCCCCAAAATAAAAAAATGCCCTACCCTATTCTAAATTAATAAAGTTAAAAGCTCTTTTACCTTACCAGCCCTGAACAGGGCCCTTTGCGGGGCATGCCCCAAGAAAATCAGCTCTTTTGCCTGTAAAAAAAAACATACAATACCCCCCCCCCAACATTACAACCCACCACCCACATACCCCTAATCTAACCCAAACCCCCCTTAAATAAACCTAACACTAAGCCCCTGAAGATCTTCCTACCTTGTCTTCACCTCAACAGGTATCACCGATCCGTCCTGGCATCCGGTGCTGAAGAGGTCCAGAAGAGGCTCCAAAGTCTTCCTCCTATCCGGCAAGAAGAGGACATCCGGACCGGCAAACATCTTCATCCAAGCGGCATCTTCGATCTTCTTCCATCCGGTGCGGAGCGGGTCCATGTTGAAGCAGCCGACGCGGATCCATCCTCTTCTTTCGGCGTCTCCCGACGAATGACGGTTCCTTTAAGGGACGTCATCCAAGATGGCGTCCCTCGAATTCCGATTGGCTGATAGGATTCTATCAGCCAATCGGAATTAAGGTAGGAATATTCTGATTGGCTGATGGAATCAGCCAATCAGAATCAAGTTCAATCCGATTGGCTGATCCAATCAGCCAATCAGATTGAGCTCGCATTCTATTGGCTGTTCCGATAAGTGTAGGCAGGTGGAGGCGACGTTGAGGGGGGCAGATTAGGGGTTAATAAATATAATATAGGGGTCTGCGGTGTTAGGGGCAGCAGATTAGGGGTACATAGGGATAATGTAAGTTGCGGCGGTTTACGGAGCGGCAGATTAGGGGTTAATAATATAATGCAGGTGTCAGCGATAGCGGGGGCGGCAGAATAGGGGTTAATAAGTGTAAGGTTAGGGGTGTTTAGACTCGGGGTACATGTTAGAGTGTTAGGTGCAGACGTAGGAAGTGTTTCCCCATAGGAAACAATGGGGCTGCGTTAGGAGCTGAACGCTGCTTTTTTGCAGGTGTTAGGTTTTTTTTCAGCTCAAACAGCCCCATTGTTTCCTATGGGGGAAATCGTGCACGAGCACGTTTTTGAGGCTGGCCGCGTCCGTAAGCAACTCTGGTATCAAGAGTTGCATTTGCGGTAAAAATGCTCTACGCTCCTTTTTTGGAGCCTAACGCAGCATTTTTTTGGACTCTCGATACCAGAGTTAATTTTATGGTGCGGCCAGAAAAAAGCCTGCGTAGCGTTAACAACCCATCTACCGCCAAACTCCAAATCTAGGCCATTATTAGTTATTGATTTATTTCGTCCTGGCATTTTTTATTTGATTTACTGGAATCACCTTATTCATTGTATCACACAATATACACTTGTTTAGAGTTATATACTCCTCACACCTGATATATATTATCAGTAACTTTTTATTAATTATTTGTATCAATTTACGCATTGGTCACTTGTATCAATTATTTTTATCAACTTATGCACTAGTCACTTATTTGTATTTACTAATCGCTCTATCCACCTTCAGCTGTAGTGCTCCTGCTTCTGAATTTTTTGTATCCATCTAGATTACTTAATCGTTTAGCTCAAAAAACCCTAGACGAAGGTAGACCCCCAACACATGATTATGTCCAGAAAAAGACGGAAGACAGGGGTTTATCATTTATTACGCAATACTCTTCTGATTTCTCATTGGTATGCAACATTGTTAAGAAATATTTCCCTATTCTACTTGGGGATACTGGCCTTAAGAAGGTGGTGGAGAAGGGTTTCAAATGTGTATATTCTAAAAATCTAACCTTGGTTAATATCCTTGCCCTAGTCAACTCTCAAATAGAACAAACAACGCCAGAGCTTGGTTACAGGTATATGGTACATACAAATGTGGTAACCATAGGTGTAAAGCGTGTGATTCTGTTTCTGAGGGCAAGGAGTTTTACTTTTTTGTTGTACCCAACAAAGATTTCTCACACAAGGTTGTGTTAATTACTCGACAAATTATGTTGAACTTGTGTACCTCATTGAATGTATTGATCATTCAAAACAGTATGTAGGTATGACTAGTAGAGATATTAGTTCTCGTATTCGAGAACATTTAGGCTACATCAAATATGAAAAGCCTTGTTCAGCCCTATCAAGACACTTCCTTGAGGTTCACAACAAAGACGTAAAGTCTTTTAAATGGCGAGCAATTGAGTCTGTAAGACTACCAGCGAGAGGTGGTAACAGGGATCAACTCTTGGCTAGGCAAGAAATTTATTGGATTATGAAATTACAAACTCAAGTTCCATTCGGATTTAATTCCGAATACGATATAATTAATCATTGGAAATGAATTGTTTATAACACATAGGAGATTTAATCCTTATTGTTTGGTTTTCTAATTTGTTCACTCTAATTAATTACTTGTGTTCTCTTGTTGTACCAGTAGAAAGTTCATACAACAGAGATATACAAGTTTTAAAATGGCATACAACATAAAGGTAATTCTAAGTAATGATATTTATGACTTTTATAGCTTACACATACTAGGGAGGGACACTATTATTTTTACTATTTATGATAGATATGTGTGTATAATTTGATACAAAAAAGAAAGCTTTATGGAAACAATTATTTTTATTATTATTTTTTTAAATTCCTTACTAATTCCTTTATATATTATTATATTATAATTTCATTTTGATTCAATGTATAGCTGTTGCACCATATCCTCACTACAACTTGTGTTTAAGTGTTTGTGTGCATATACACAGTTCACGACCCTGTTTCCTGTATATTCAATTACTCAGCATGTCTAATCTGGGTGGTATTGTGTTAATGAATTTGGAGGTGTGTCAACACCAGCCAATGAACTACCGGCATAGGCTTTTTAAAGGGACAGTCTAGTATAAATTAAACTTTCATTATTCAGATAGGACTTTTAATTTTAATCAACTTTCCAATTTACTTTTATCATCAAATTTGCTTTTTTCTCTTGGTATTCTTAGTTTAAACTAAACATAGGTGGGGGGGCGGAGCCAACAGCCGTGCAGTTCAGACGTACAGTTATAGAGCTCCTGCTATTCTGGATATTTAACTTGCTAAATCTTCACCAAAAAGCTTACTTTTGGACTATCTAAGTTCATTGGGGGATACTTTGACTCCCTG
Organism: Bombina bombina; assembly: GCF_027579735.1. NCBI lineage: Eukaryota > Metazoa > Chordata > Amphibia > Anura > Bombinatoridae > Bombina > Bombina bombina. The sequence continues at coordinate 517,210,580 of NC_069499.1, read as the reverse complement.
TATTGTCAGCCTGGTTGGTTTTGGAGCGATCCTGCTAATCTACAAAGCGTGCTGTGTACCGGACAGGTCTGAGCTACTGTGGGACACACTGTCAGCTATAAACACGCAAGACATACAGCATCTTCACCTAACTCCTAAACGCTCATTTGTGCTGATTTTAGCTCCGGAGGGTCGGGGATCCGCTCCGGAGCACTACCTCATTACACAGTGACAGCCGTCATTTATCCTCTGGGCGGCAGGAAGGAAAATTCTCTGGTCCGGAGGGACCGCTGCATTAAGTGTGAGTACTACTTAAGGGGACATCGCTAACAGTGTTAACTTTCTAACCCTTACGATTAACACAGTTGTTTGTGGGATATTGAGGCCAGAGACAATCATTTGTGAGATACCTGCTTCACTAACTCATAGGAGCCCGGGACTTTGGCGGGAAAATCGCCATCTTTAATCATAATTTATGAACTATGTCACAACTTGCTCAGGGCCTCCTAAAGGGGAATTTTTTCAAATTGCATGTCAGTATATTGAGACAAAATCAGCATATATGTGAATTTACTGCCTATCCACACTTTCTATCTGTGTTCTCTCTTCAAAAGCAGCACTAACCCCATGAGACATTACAATACTGCAGCCACGTGGGTTTTTGCTTTCAGCACTGACATTACTGTCACACTATAGATATCTGCTGGACAACTGTGCATTACCTATACAACAACTTTGTCCCTTCCTAACGTTCCTTGATATCATAATTAATAATTAACGTATCCTGGTTGATAACAAGATAAGAGAGACTCCTGATTATCAATGAAAGGTTTTGTGCATTAACTGTATCACTGTAACAGGGTAGTCAGGAGACACCTGTCTGGTCCTACATTATATTTTAGACATACACCTGAAGTGAACACACTCTCCTTCCTTTCCTGCTGTACCTGGTTTCAGCAGGTCATATCCATATTCCCTCCCCGACTTGGTCCGGTGGTGACAAATTCCCTGGAGAGTGTGTTTATTGCTCCTTGAAAATAATTTTGATATGGCTGGCTAGGCGATCTCACCAGATGAGGGGGGAGTAGGGGGCGCCTATGCAGATGCACCCTCAATTGTGTTACAATTAAAAGAGACATTGCTTCAAAGTGAAGGAAAGGAAGGAAAAAAAGAGAAAAAGGAGAGAAGAGAAGAGAAGGAAAAGAAAAATTTCGCTTTTACTCTATTGTGTGAAATACACGTGAACATTTCAACTTGTACTAGGTATATGACACCTCTTTATTTTAATACCGGAGATGTCTCACTCACAGAGGAAGAAGACTGGAAACAAGTCTAACTCTGGAATTAAGCGGACGGTGGTGGACCACTTTGGGGCCCCAGGTGACGCTAACCAAGCTTCTTTGGCGTCATTGGGGGAACCTGGCTCTTCCCCCCCTTCTAGCCCAGAATCAACATCTCTATCTATGGCGGCCATCCACAATCTACAAACTGGCGATCAATCTCAAGCATCTCCAACTTTTATACTTCAGTCTCTGAAAACTTTGCTTGATGACCATCATGCCTCATTCTCAGAACAGCTGACATCTACTATTGCTGATCTCAAAAAAGATCTACACTCCACTACTGAAAGACTGGACACAGTTGAGAGAAAACAGGAAGATCTAGTTGTGGAACAGTCTAATCTACTCGGCTATACACAAATCTTGGCAGGCAACATTGCTGAACTAGAAGATAAAATAGCTGAATTGGAAAATAGATCCCGTAGGAACAATTTGCGCATCAGAGGCATATCAGAAGAAATTACCAACGCTGAACTCCTGCCATTCTTACTGGAATATTTTACCTTGCTAGCCAAACCTCAATCCCCTACAGAAAATATGGTTGACAGGGCGCATAGATCTTTGAGACCTAGGGGCCTCCCCTCTGAGCAGTCAAGGGATGTAATTGTGAGATTGCATTTCTACACATACAAAGAACGCTTGCAAAGAGCTGCTTTTCGAAATCCAGAAATGCCTGAAAAGTTTGCTAATGTCAAGGTGTTTGCAGATCTCTCCCCAAGAACTCTTCAACAAAGGAAAACTTTCGTTGAAATAACAAAATATCTTCGCCAAAACAACATCAGATACAGGTGGGGGTTCCCCACGAAGCTACATGTTACAAGAAATGACCGCACCTACACTATCACCTCTGTCCCACAGGGTCTGGCTTTACTTAGGTCTTGGGACCGGGACATTACCTCTGGGGAAATGGAGGGAGATGCAATGCAGAACAATAATGGACATCTGCCTCCGTCTCAACCCCGTGAATTACCAGTCCTATCCTCTGCTCTAAAGTCCTATACTCCACTGAGGCCTTCTGCAACATCCTGGAACCCTATGCCTCAACGCAAGAAACGTGATCTTGACCCCTCTCTCCTAGAGGGTTCTACCTGAAAGACTGTCTGCTGTGATGATCGTGCTTGGTAATGTAAAGTAACAGAGACATTGGTTTGGAAAGGCTAAATGTCTTTAAAAATTTCATCCTATAAGTTGAACTGTTTATCAAAGTGTTTCTGATTTGTTTTGTATTGTTTATATATGCAATGTGTTCTCTTTTTTTTTCTGTTTTCCTTTCTTTAGAAGGGTAAGAGATATTTTCTGTTACCCACCACAAGCTACATTGATATACATCTTAAGATTTATGTTCTGTGTTAAGCCTTGTTCCTAGGAGTATTGGCTTGAGTTTTTCTTATTTAATTCAAAGATAACTTGCTACAACTAATAATTTATAGTTTTGCATTTAGTGTACATTAGAGCACTTGAATTTGCTTACCCTAACTTACTGAAGTCTGGCCATAACTCTATCTCTGAATGTAAGTTAGAGGTCTGCTATATGGTTTAGTGCGATGGTCTCAGGTGGGGAGGTTGGGAGTGTGATTGTGAGTGTGATTGAGGGAGAGGGAGGGGTTTTTTTTTTTTTTTTTTTTTTTTTCTCCTTGCCTGAGACCACTCACATAGTACCTAAGATAATTTATGACCTATGCCTATATATATATTGTATGCAATTGTCATGGTCTATGCTAACGCTTTTAACAAGATAAGGCCTAACCTTACTCCAATATTGTTATTAAATTATCCATTATGTGTTGTAACTGTATATAATATGCTTATGTCTGCTTGTGGGGCATCTGCTTCGGAGTCCCCTCCCCGGTTTCCCCCTTCTTCTTCCTTTTTCCTAACTACTTTTTTTTTTACATTGACATTCCTATTTGTTATCATTTTCTGCCCAAGTGCTCTGTGTTTTGAGAGAAGAGAGAGTATTCGGAGCTAAGGGTATAGTTTATTATATTGTATTTGTTGCATTATTATACATGAGAAAAGATAACTGTTCCTATACGTTGTAAATCTCTTTACTCATATCTTTAGTCACCTCTTTGTTCCCCTCTGTGTGATTTTTCCTTTCTTGGAGCGTAACAGCCCCCCCCCCATCTTCTTCATCTTCTTCTTTTCTCTCTACTCCCTCTTTCTTTTCTTCTTCTTCTTCCTCCCTTTTTCTTCTTCTCCCTCTTCTTCTCTCATCTCTTTTTCTTCCTCGCAAATCACTTCTTTGCATCTACCTGTTTTCTCTTTGGATATCTATCCATAATACATATAGCTCCGATCTTTCCTTTTCCTTTCCTTTTTCTATTCACCTATACACCTCATTTCTTAGCGCTCAGATTGTCCTCTGTGCTTACTCTAAAAGGTGTAATCCTATGTTTCTATCTTAGATTTTTCTTTTTTTTTGTCTACCATCAACATAATTATTATAGTTCTCTGGCAAAATTGCGTGCCAGTGACTTTTACCGCGGTTAATCCTTGTATATACCGCAAAACTAATTACCTTCCCTTGAACCTCCCTTTCCCTCTACCCCTCTTCCCCTTTCACCCTCCTTCCCCCCCCCCTTTTTTTTTTTTTTTTTTCTTTTTCTTTCCCTTCTCCATAATGTCTATTGTGTGTGTCTCACAAAATGTAAGGGGCCTCAACTCCCCTACCAAAAGAAGTCTATTGTTTCGCTCCCTAAAATACCTTAAGGCAAAAATTGTTTTCTTGCAGGAGACCCACTGGCGGATCGGAGAACCGATTCCTATTCGTTCTCCATCTTTCCCGGTGGTGGAGACGGCCTCCTTTACTAAAAAATCTAGAGGCACTGCTATATTAGTTCACAGGGATGTCACATATGAAAAATTACATGTAGAAACTGACCCCCAGGGGAGATTCCTTATACTGGTATGTAAGTTGGAGGGTAACACCTATACGTTAGCCTCTTATTATGGCCCAAACTCCTCTCAAATTCGACATCTTAAGAAATTCCTATCTCGCTTAGACAGAGTAAAGAAGGGTCTTCTATTGCTTGCTGGCGATTTTAACATGGTCATAGATCCAGTGATGGATAAGAGAGTCCATTGCAACAGACCTATAGACAAGGCCACTATAGACACTTCTAAAAAGTTCTTCACTCTTCTGACCCAAGCTAATCTCTTTGATGTGTGGCGCTCTTTCAACTCTACTAATAGAGACTACACTTATTACTCCTCAGTTCATGACTCCTATTCCAGAATAGATTTTTTCTTCAGTAATCCTTGGCTCCTAGATAAGATAGGAAGATCTTCTATTGGTAATGTAACTTGGTCTGATCACAACCCGGTGACTGTATGTTTGAATAGAGTGGCTGAACCATCCCCTAGACCCCCCTGGCGTTTGCTTGACTCGTTACTGTCGATCCCGGGATAGATTGAGAGGCTTGAGTCTGAGATCACATCTTTCCTTGAACTAAACGACACAGGTGATGTTAACAATTTCAATTTATGGGGGGCTCTTAAAGCATACTTGAGGGGCCTATTTATTAAACTTCAGGCCCAGACCCGCCGGGAATCATCGATATCCTTGGCTAACTTACACATGGAGTTAAGGTCATTGACAGATTCGCATAAGCTAACCTTAGACCCCACCCTTCTATCACGAATCGCCTCAGTTCAGCACCGTCTTAGAGTGTTGGAAAATCAGAGAGTCCAAGATAGATTACGTGAATGTAAAAAATTATTCTATCACAAGGGAAATAAACCTGATTACCTGTTAGCAAGGAAGCTGCGTGATAGGACTGCCCAGGCCAGAATCCCCTATCTAATTACTGATAATCGCAAACTGACTAATCCTGTTGATATTGGGTCAGAATTTGCTAAGTACTATGCTAAATTGTATAATTTGCAAACTCTCGGAGGACATATTCCTCCTAGGAATGCCGATATTAGACTATTTTTATCTAACTTATCTCTACCTAAACTTTCTGAGGAACAAGTTGCTTCCTTAGAAGCTCCAGTGTCCATCGAAGAAGTTAAGGACGCCATTTTTTCGCTCAAGCCTCGGAAGTCCCCCGGTCCGGATGGATATTCCGATTTTTTCTACAAAACATTTAGTGCCTACCTATCTCCTCTTCTTACGCGGGTATTTAACTCAGCGGAACAACTAGGTTACTTCCCGAATGAATTCCTTCAGGCATCCATCGTAACTTTACCTAAGCCCGGGAAACCCCCAGACGTTTGTCCTAATTTCAGGCCGATCTCCCTTCTAAATCTTGATGCAAAACTATATGCCAAGATCTTGGCTAAGCGCCTAAACAAACTGATCCCTTGTCTAGTGACTCCAGATCAGGTGGGCTTCACCTTGGGGCGACAAAGTCCCGATAACACTAGAAGATTGTTAAATATATTTTTTGAAGTAGGTCGGCTCGGTCTTCCATGCGCTGCGGTGTCACTTGACGCCGAGAAAGCGTTTGACCGAGTCGACTGGCTATATATGAGAGAGGTCCTGATGCACTTTGGGTTCACGTCGTCTATCTGCACAAAAATCTTTGCACTTTATTCCAACCCCTCAGCTCGAGTGAGAGGATTAGGGTTCCTGTCTCCTGAATTCAAAATCACAAACGGTACCCGGCAAGGGTGTCCGTTATCCCCCTTGCTTTTTGCCCTTATGATGGAGCCACTTGCGGAGGCTATTAGGATGTCTAGTGAAATAAAGGGAATTACATTACATGGTACTACCCAAAAGGTAGTTTTATTCGCAGATGATCTGACTGTGTTAGTTACCGATCCATTAGAATCACTACCAAAATTATTCGATCTACTAGAAACTTTCTCCAGCATTAGCATGTACAAGCTTAACTACTCTAAAACTGAGGCATTCACTTTAAACATCTCCAATTTAGACTTCCATACTTTAAAGCGTCGATTCCCTTTTGTTTGGTCTTCCACGCGGCTAAAACATTTGGGAGTCTATCTATCGCAAAATATCTCTACCATTATATCGTCTAATTTTCATCCCCTATTACGTAAGTTTAAAGAATATTTTGTAAAATGGGACTCACACACTATTTCTTGGTGGGGTAGGATAGCCGCTATTAAAATGAATCTCTTACCAAAACTGACTTACCTTTTCCGATGTCTACCTCTCCCTATTCCCAAGAGCATAATTTCACAGTTCCAACGACTGTGCAATAATTTTATTTGGAGATGTAAGCGCCCTAGAGTAGCGATGAAAATCATGACATATCCAATACTAGCTGGCGGAACAGCAGCTCCCAATATAACGGTTTATCATGAAGCTTCTAGGTTGGCTCATATCACAGCCTGGGGGCTGGAGTCTTCTGAAAGTAGGTGGGCAGAGCTTGAACAGGCGTCTCTACCAAAGGGACTTAACCTACGGGATCTTATCTGGATCCCAAAACATTCCAGGAAACCAGAGCTTAGTCTAAACTACATCATAGCCACTAACCTAAAGTTTTGGGATAAAATTCACCATAGGAATGCTATAGCCCCACATCCCTCCCCGACTCACTCTATTGCCGGCCTTTTGGGGGCCTTAACAGATTCACATCCCCAGGAGTGGAAGGCACTACAGATTCGAAGTGTAGAGGACTTGATCTCGGATACAGGTCTACTCTCAGTCACGCTTTTTCAAAGCAGATTTTCCCCTTCACCCCTGATGAGTTTCGAGTTCTTTCGATTACAAAACTTTCTGCGTGTGTGGGGTTTTACCTCGGGACCTCTAAGACCCCGAACTTTGTGGGAGAAACTTTGGGACGCAAAATATCTCGCCCCAAGGGTATTCTCTCTGGCCTACTCCGCCCTCATACAAGCACCTATATATAACAAATCTTTCTATATCGTGCATTGGGAAGGTGCTCTGCACTTCAACTCTTCTGAAGAAGAGTGGAGATTTGCAACCCTGTTAACAAAAAATGCGGTTCATAGTACTACCTACTTTGAACTTTATTATAAGATCCTGACACAATGGCATTACACTCCCTTACGCCTATTTCAGATCTCCAAAACAAACTCCTCTATGTGCTGGAGGGGATGCGGCAAAGTGGGATCCCCTGCCCATATGTGGTGGGAGTGTCCTAAGATTCAGAGAATTTGGACCAGGGCATTCTATTACTGCACCAAACTAGGTCTGGTGGAATCTAATCGGCCAGCTGCGGCACTATTCCATCTATTCTCTGACAAGATACCTCGACACTTAAAATTCCTGTGCATCTATATTTTCATGTCTGTTAAACTAAATATCGCCAGGACATGGCTCCAACCTAAGGGCCCTAGGTGGAACCAGATTAAGTCTACAATGGTGCATATTGAAACTATGGAATGCGCGGTCTTTGCAGCTAACAACAAAATCCCGATTCACTGTCTATGCTGGGAAGCTTGGCGACAATGCTTAGAAGGTGAGATTGTCACATGCTAACTCTGCCTTATGTTTTAAGTAACAGGACTTTAGATGACACCAGACATTGGGTGTGGAAACTGATCGCCGGTGGGTTCTCCTGTAGAGATTTAGTGTCTTTGGGACACTTAGAACCAGAGACGGGGAGTCACTCTCCTACCTGCCCTCCTCATTCTTTACCTCCCTTCCCCCCCCCCCCTTTTTTTTTTTTTTTTTTTCTTCCCTTCTTCTCTCTTCTTCTCTCTCTCTTCCTCCTCTTTCCCTCCCCCTCTTTCCTAAAACTATGTGGTATACTTTTGGTGAGCTACTTTTTCTCTTGTTTGATATCAATAATCAATAACCAACTAGTTAATTCATGTTTATATTATAAAGTGCTGTTTATTGACTGTTAATGAATCATTATGTTTAGTGCTACAAAAGTAAAAAATTATATGAGGTTTGTTTTATGTTGGAACTCTATTTATGTTTTCATATTGTCTAACATTATTCTGCCATTGGAAACTACTGTACAATATGCTACTGGTGACCTGTACCAGATAACTACTAGGCTTTTACTGTATAATGATGTCTCTCGTTGTTATAGGAGTTTTGTCTCTTATTATATTTGTATGTTATTTTACCATAAACCTCAATAAAAACCATTTAAACAAAAAAAAAAAAAAAAAACTAAACATAGGTAGGCTCATATGCTAATTTCTAAGCCTTTGAGGGCTGCCTCTTATCACATGCTTTTTAAATCTTTTTTCAACACAAAACGACAGAAAGTACACGTGGGCCATATAGATAACACTGTGTTCAGGCACAGGGGATAATTTAAGATTTAGCACAAAACAATGCTAAATTTAAGACAATAGATAATAAACAGTCACAGTCATGTGATTAGGGGCTGGAAGAAGGTTCCTAGATACAAGGTAATCACAGAGGTAAAAAGTATATTATTATAACTGTGTTGGTTATGCAAAACTGGGGAATGGGTAATAAAGGGATTATCTATCTTTTAAAACAATAACAGTTCTATGGTAGACTGTCCCTTTAAGTTCACATTATCAGATGGACTAACAGGTTTATGACTACGGCTAACGCCGAAATGCGTAAAACCTGTTTCTGTTTTACCTTGTGTCACTCCATGTCAGCTTTTTAATGGATCAATAAAAGCTTATGTTTTATTCTTTTGCCTATGGGAATGAACTCTATATTTTTTGTATATAAAACCAACACCTGTTGTGAGATTAAAACTCAATAATTTATTGTCACATATTAAAAAGGCAAATTGTTCTCCGCATCTGACGCATTTCGACAGGGCCGTAATGGCCTACCAGGATACCAGGCTATTTCCCGTGGGCTGCAGCAGCTGGGGCTGGAAAGCTACAATTTAAAGGGGTGATTGATGGATGCAATTGGGTTTTAGGGTGCCTAAATAACATCAATCTGGCATTTTTATTTAATGCAGAGTAATATAATTTAATTCTGAAAAAATATTGGAGGAGTATCCGAGTAATCTCCTCTGAGAAAAATAGGGGCATGTGCATTCTAACAACTCAATGTAAATAGGGCTGGTCTTCATATTTTTCCAGGGCTGCTTTTTATTCCCAGTCTGGCCCTGCATTTCGGCAATCAGCCTTATTTATAGATGCAAAGTTACAATTCAAGCACAAATATAGAACACAGAACTAACCATTATTGGCTAAAATATCTCAGCTATGATTGGCTGCTATCATACATGTTATCTTTACTCTTAAGGCGGACTTGTTAATACACTGTATACCTTTTCAGAAGAACCAATGGGATAGATTTAAGGTGGAAACATTAACCCAAATTTATATTTATATATCGGCTATTACATCATAATAATCATACTCGATGTGTAACCAGTTCCAGAGATGGTAGCCGACATATTTGGACCTTTGGTGGTTGTCCTGAGCCTACGATTTTCACGGTGATCCGCACGGACACAGTCTGGGAGTAGCCATCTCCCCCCCCACATGTGGTGGCTTTCTAACGCGAGTAAAAGTACGGATTGGGCCATAATTATCTTGACACTATAAAATAAAACTGCTTCTCACTTGTCACACATGTTTTGACTTAGTTTGGTCACATAATGGAAGATACTTGGGGATCGATTTATTAAAGTGCGAGCGGACATAATACGATGTAGCGTATCATGTCTGCCGCACATCGATAAATGCAGACATCATACGCTGTCGGCATTTAATATTGCACAAACATTTCTTGTGAACTGCTTGTGTAATGCCGCCCCCTGCAGGTTTGCGGCCAATCAGGGTGTCAATCAGCCTGATCGTATGCGATCAGGTGGATTGAAGACCGCAGCAGACAAGTTATGGAGCAGCGGTCTTTAGATCGCTGCTTCATAACTGCTGTTTCCGGCGAGCCCTTGTTAAATCTACCCTTTGGAGTGCTTTTGCTAAGAACATTACAATACTCCTGGATGCACATTTTAACAAATTGGTGCAATCTGTGCAGCAACAGTTTACTATGGGGCCTGGTACTGAGAATGATGATAAGACTCCAATACAGAAAATACTTGCCTGGCAACCACGCAAATCAGAGCCAAGATTTACAGTAGTAAATCTACTCAGAGAGAACCTGGAGTGCAAAACCCTGATCTACCACGGTATTTCAGATAACTGAGCTATCTATCAACTTGACAGCCAAAATCTCTCCCATACTTTGGAAGACAGCAGATACATCATTACTGATATGGAGCCCGACACACTCTGAACTGCCTAATTCATCTTCTACTACTACTGCGGGTCATTTCTTTGCAGACCAAGCTATATTAGGGTTTATTTTCTAGGTAAGTATTTAGTTTTAAATAGGAATAATTTATTGAATAATAGTAAATTTATTTTGTTTAATTAAAATTATATTTAAGTAAGGGGGGTGTTAGGGTTAGAGTTAGGTTTAGGGGTTAATAACTTTATTATAGTAGCGGCGACGTTGCGGGTGGGAGATTAGGGGTTAATAATTGTAGGTAGGTGGCGGTGATGTTAGGGAGGGCAGATTAGAGGTTAATACAATTTATTATAGTGTTTGCGAGGTGGGTGTGCGGCAGTTTAGGGGTTAATACATTTATTAAAGTGGTGGCGAGGTCCGGTCGGCAAAAATAATATTGTAACTTAGAGAAAAGTCTTCCTCTATATATGTGCAGCCATACCTGTTTTCTTTTTTTCCTATTTTTTCCCATTTTTGCTTAATCAGTATTGTTTACATTTATATATATTAAGTGCACCAGTATACCAGATGTAATTTGTTTACATTTGTAGTTGTACTCATTCGCTTTGAACAAACTCTTGAACCTCTATAAGGAAACTATTTAAAAAAAAACAACAACAAAAACAGGAGACCCAATAGATTTAATTCAGCTTTTGATTTAATAAATTATTAGGTTTAAAATGATATTTATTTTAAATTAAAATTCCATTGTTTGGGGCGTGTCTGGGCGCAATATCCAAGACTGGTAGTGAGCTTCCGTTAATTCGCCGGTTATCTGCGGAATTTGGCAGCATCCATAGCATATATTTGGATGTATTATTCCAAGCTGAAGAGATTGGTAACTGTTTTTGCTGTCTGCATTATCATCCAACCTGGATCTAGACCGTTGGGGATCCAGGCAGCTGCCTAGCTGCAGAGTTACCAACACCACCCCCCCCCCGGTAACCCGAGTAGTGAAGCCTAGACATGGCTGCAGATCAAGAAGAAATGTACCTATACATGCAGATCAAGAAGAAATGTAATTTATACAAGATTACTTGCAAGAGTTTGAGCTCCAGATTAGACTTGTGCATGGCCGAAAAATTTGTTTCGGTTCGGTTGGTATGTGTTAGGTGGGATGTGCTGTGTATTAGACTAGTATTATGTACTGTATATTAGTTGTAACCCATAGCAGAGTGATATAACCTAATATACTGTACAATACTAGTGTAAGCCATGGTCACCCGAATGTAACAAATAAATCTGAACTAATTCGGATTTATTCTGTAGATTTGGTACTACCGTAATTCGGAAATTCAAATCGATCCGAATCTCTGAATTTAACAAATTCGTCCAAATTTTGATTCGTTCCGAATTGAAACGCACATGTCTACTCCAGATGACTGCCAGATTTGAGCGCCTCACATCCCACTTTGAGGCAGCAGCAACATCGTGCAAGACCTCTAAAGATAGGAAGAACTGTGGTGACCAGATAACACTGCTATCCTTTCCTACCGAACAGACACTTGATGGAGACCTTGGCGATACTGCTCCATTGAGTAGTAGAAGAGGTCCCTCTAGATCAAGTTGTTTTCCTGACTGTGGGGATGCGGCCGGCCCTACATTATGGGAACAACAACATTTACCTATCCAGGGTGAAGATGTAAGTAGAAGGAGCATACAAAAGTATGGTTGGCCTTGTGACAGCTAATCGATGTTTACCCGCACTCCAATTGCCACCAGGAACATGAGTTGACAACCGTGAATATTTATCTGCATCTGGACACCCACATGTGTTTATTGCCCCTGCCAGACGGGAGGGAGCGAGGAGTTCTTAAGGATATTGCTAGCCTGCGTCACACAGTGCAGAGGAATATTTTCCTGCAGGTGTTTATACCTGGTGCTGTTTCCTCCCTAAAAGCTTTGATAGCTGTTCGTGCTTCAGTGACCCCTTTGAAGCTGACACCCGGAATGGTGTCGGGTAAACCTTATGTGGGATGTTGAAATACTGTGGGAATATTTGCAAATTCCTTCCCTCATTTAAATGATGATCCCAGGATCTGACAGGCAGTTTTTCAAATGAGCAGTTTTCTTAAATTAGTTGATGAAGAATACCGTTTGGGTTGCAGTTACACTGTAATAAGTTGTATACTCAATATTTTCTGTTTTGCACTTATTTAATGTTTTGTTTCTCCCCTCTGAAATACTTAATGCAACTGGTGTGTGGGTGTCTAATGTAGGTTTTACATAAGTTTATGGTGTCAGGTATACAGCTGGTTAGACTTTATAATAATAACTAAATAGTATAGTATAAGACAACAGGATCTGTTTATTTATATTTAATGTGCACCCTTAATACCCCTATGGGGCCACTGTTTAGAGATAGCAGGAGGCTCCTTTATGAAAAACTAGAAGTGATTAAGTTTAACAGTAAGTTTATACTGCCCTGTGGGAATTAGTTTGGCCAGATATCCAATTTATGAGGTTTTAGAGGCAGTTTATAGCCCTTAGTACCTATATAAGGGAACGCACTGATCCTAGAAGTATTTATCAGCTTTTCAGAGCAAACTATAATCTTGGTATGCGTAACTCTTAGGTGCCCATTTACATTTCTTTCTTATACATATTTTTCCTTAGGAGGTTACATTTCTATTATGCTTATTTACTTTGAAACTGAGAAAAGCTGTCTTGGTTTACTTAATAGCTTAGCATATGCTCTACATATTGCTGAGCTAGTATAATTGGAGAATATTGTAATTACTAGATAGCTGCAGGTCTCAAGCAAAATGTGATTTCTGTGTGTGTGAATATAGATATTTATTGATGTTTGTCTACAATACATAATGTTTTCTAATATTTACAGAGACCCATATTGTTTTTACATATTGTTCTTTAATATTTACTGAGGTCCAAGAGTGACCTGTGCGAGTTGAAATATCCCTAAAATATATATTAAATGCTGTTATCAGTAGTATTCTACTATAGCATTGGGTCCAAGAGTGGCCCTATTTGCTTCCCTCCCAGTCATCACCCCTCATTTATGTCCAATAAATGTGGTCCAAGAGTGGCCACTAATATTTAGTTGGGGTGTATTTTTTTTCTTTTCTATTTTTCTGCTTACTTTGGGGGATCATTTGTATACAATAATTAAGTCCCTATGGATATTGTTTAGCTCAAATGCCATTTGTTAAACGCAGTAACAGTTTGACTTTCAGAGTCTTTTGGACCCATCCGAGGTCCCGGCAGACATAGGAGGTACGAATGTGTGGTACAGGTCCAAAAGTGGCCTGTTTCATTTAAGAACCCTCAGCTTAGCAAGTTTTACACAATTGAGGTCTAAAAGTGGCCTCTGTTGCTTTAGGGGGAAAAAAGGGGGTAGTTTAGTGATTTGCTCCTTAAATATTTCTTACTTGTTTATTTTTGTGCAATTGTCAAATTCGTATGTTTGTTGTAACATGAGATGTTTAAGTATTCCATGCTTTTTCAGCTCCCTAACATATATGTTTTATATGTTGAATGAGCAAACTTGATGCCTTGTAAGTGTTTACCCCCATTAAAAATTTATTTTAAAAAAAAATTCCATTGATTTGTAATGATAGCATATTGAACAGTGAAATATATAATATAAAATATTGGTATTGGGGGGAGGGGCGTGTCCAGGCAGCAACTGAAATGGCTGCAAAAATGGAAACTCGTGGAGACATTTGCAGCTTCTAAACTCTATTTATATCACTACAGATACTTTATGTGGCAAAGCAACAGATATCTCACTTTTAGCTGTGTCTATGACCCAAGAGCTACGTTCTGGACCGGCAAGATCTAAACGGCGACTATCCTTCTTGATCTTGACACCCTCCTCCGGTAATCTGTGTTAAGCAGTCCTACACCAACTACTGAAATTCCCTTTATCTCTTCTGTATAAGATTCATCATGGAGGATTTGCAATTACTTCTACAGTCCCTAATTAAGAGCTTAGATTCTAAGATTGATGACGCATTTGCTGATCTCACTGTAATCTGTCGATCAATGAGCAGTAATTGTACTCCACAGCAAGGTGAGGAAGTTCCCGCAGCTACCACAACACAAAACCCGCTGAAAGCGCTAGGAGGGACTGCGACTTCCCTAGAGCCGATAATGGAGGTAGGCAATAAGGCTTCTGAAACCGTATACCGAGTTAACAATGCTAAACAGGCAGGGCCAACGCAGCTCATGCAGCACAAGCCGGGAGGGCTGAAGAGGCAGATCAGCCGAGGGGTAGTCAGAAAGCGGTGATTCTCAATTCAGAGCCAAAGACCGTAATAAAGCATCCCACTGCACCTGATAGCATTGAGTAACATAAGGGTCGTGAGACACGGGAGAGTAAGTGCTACAAGTTTCACTTTAGCAGATGGCTCCATCCCATTATACCCAGGGACTCCCAGGACCCAGCACACACTCTCACAAGAACTTTTGGACAGGTGGCCTGACTCTATCAAAACAAGAGTAAGCAAGTACTCAACACAATCCTACTTTAAGATGGCAAAACTACCCTCCTTCTCATTTCCATACAGATCTGGTATCAGCTAAATTCATTTTATGCAGGCGGGAAAGACACGAACAAAAACATACAATATATAAACTATCCCTGTGGTCTTCCACAAGGAGTTTATCATCTATTGCGACTTTTCTAATCTAAGGACATTTGACTATCATACTCTTGCTCTTCATTATTATTAAAGAGAAATGTTATTGGGTTACATCAGTTGAAGAGAAGAATATCTGATGACAAATTATATGGTCATAGAATACAGCCTACTTAAGACTATTTGTGGATTAGTTTCTCTTAAACAAAAGCAGAATTTGTGGGCTTCCCAGTTGAGTCTGGTTGGACTAGGTCCCTCCAGGCATCCCTATACTCGACTTTACCCAAACTAAGAGGTACAGGATCCTGCACTCACATTGCTTTATGTTTAAAGTTCAATTAAACTTTGTATTTTGCTATATACTTTATTTTATGGTGTTTTTATGTTATGGAGGTTGCATAGATATACCCACACTATTATCATCACCTTTGTGTGTATATGTTTTTGGTGAGATAGACTGGTAGGCAGATGGGTGACTATAAGAGTGTCTTAGCTAATAGAACTTCATTGAAGTATAAGTTTTCACCTTGGGTTTAATATATTATGCACTGACAGTTTCTGAGAGCCATTAATACCTATCTTTGGTAAAAGATACAAGGTCTTTCTGGCTGCTCCATTCAGGTTGTAAGAATAGACATCCTGAGTAACCAGTTAGGCTTATACATATTGTATAGTGTCTCCTACCAACACATGCAATTTGTTGTAAATATATTAAATGATTGCACAATTATACTATTACGCCCATTTATCAAGCTCCGTATGTATTAAAGACCGCTGCTCCATAACCCTGTCCGCCTGCTCTGATGAGGCGGACAGGAATCGCTGCATATCAACCCAATCGAATACGATCGGGTTGATTGACACCTCCCTGCTGGCGAGTCAGCAGGGGGCGGCGTTGCACCAGCAGCTCTTGTGAGCTGCTGGTGCAATGCTGAATATGGAGAGCGTATTTCTCTCCGCATTCAGCGATGTCTGTCGGATCAGGTCCGACAGACATATGATAAATAGGCCTCTATGGCTACACCTAATATAATGGGTTAGCTCACTTTGACGCAAATATAACCTCCTTCAGTTACTCTGATAGATTGAGAACCGTGAACATAGTAAAGTGTTATAATATTGTTTAGTGTTGATATTCGTTAAATTGGTATACTTTCCATATCTCATATCAGTTGTTAATCTATTCCTATATATTCTAAGGTCCAAAAGTGACCACAATATAGACTAACTTCCCTTGCTTCTGAACCATTCGACTAGCAGGGCCAATGAGTGACCCTTTGAATAACATAGGGAACATTTCCCAACACACAAAACCGAGGTTTCATTCCTATTTGTCCAAATGTATTTTAAGCACACACACTAGCTGAGGCTTAAAACATAACTTGTTATGGTTCATACTTATTTTAGCTTGCATGTTGCTTGCATGTCTATACAGGTTGTGGAACTGCAGCTTTCCTGTATATCATACCATGGAAATGATGTGAAACTACAGCCTATGTGCTCCTTGTTTGTTGTTTACTCATGTATCTCATAAGAAACTTGATAATACACTGCCATTGTAACACAAGTGTGCATGGACGTATATTGTATGTTATATTTGTTTTTTACCGCAATAAAAAATGATTAAACATCAAAATATTGGTATGAATTCCCAAAATAAGGGCGGTATAAATAAATAATGATTATTATGATGCAATAACCTATATATAAATGTAAATTTGGATTCATTTTTACAGTGTATTAAGTCCACCTTAAGAGTAAAGATCACATGTATGATAGCAGCCAATCATAGCTGAGATATTTTAGCCAATAACGGTTAGCTCTGTGTTTTACATTTGTACTTTTATTGTAACTCTGCATCTATGAATAAGGCTGATTGCCCCTGTCAGTTATATGTTAATATCAGGGGGCCCATTTATCAAGCTCCGGATGGAGCTTGAGGGCCCGTGTTTCTGGCGAGCCTGCAGGCTCGCTAGAAACACCAGTTATGAAGCAGCGGTCTAAAGACTGCTGCTCCATAACCTGTCCGCCTGCTCTGAGCAGGTGGACAGACATCGCTGCAATTCAACCCGATCGAGTACGATCGGGTTGATTGACACCCAATTGGCCGCAAATCTGCAGGGGGCGGCATTGCACCAGCAGCTGCTGGTGCAATGCTGAATATGGAGAGCGTATTGCTTTCCGCATTCAGCGAGGTCTGGCGGACCTTATCCGCACTGTCAGATTAGGTCAGCCAGACCTTTGATAATATCCCCCCAGGTCTCAGATGTGGAGCACTGTGTGCCTTTTTAATATGTGACAATAAAATCATAAGTTTTAATCTTACAAGAGGTGCTGGCTTTATATACTCTTCAACCCAACTAATATGTACGAAATGGGTGGATATTGCTTATGATAATTGTATGTTTGCTGTGGTTTTAAGTAGTTTGTGATAATATATAACCAGTGGGGTAGAAGGGGAAACACCCCACAAGTTCTTTGGGGAAAGAAAGGGAAAAAATGCCTTTGTGTTGGCACAATTAGGAATAGATTGTATTTTGTGTCCTTGTTTTTTAGGTTACTATTTAAAGAGAAAAAAAAATCTTGCGTTTGCAAAGTGCTCTTAAGCAGGGCGTTTTTGCAATCTGCCTTATTTGAGAGAACTTTGCACATGCTTTGTCTGTGCCTTTAAGTGATTTCTGATGTCACCCTATTAGTTAGCATAGGGGACGTCTAGCCACAGATGGTCTTCTAAGCTTCCATTGGATGAAAGGAGAATGTGGAGTATGTGGGAGGTCTACAAGGAGTGCATCAACCACCAGTACAGCAGCTTCACTGCTAGCTAATTTCCTGCTATAAACTGTTTAAGATCCATGTCATTCCTCTTATACACTGCATTATCAGCTATGAGAACACTAGCTGTGTTACTATAGCAACCGTAGGCTGTGCCGAGTGCCGTACATTGTGCACCTGCAAGGAGGGGCCAGATTTAAATTTGAGTGGCAGGTAGCTATTACGATGTTGCCTGAACTAACACAGACATCGGAGAAGAGGCTGCACAATCACTAATAAGTGAGACTTTAACCCATAGACTACAACGCCCATGAGCCAGAGTGACCTTTTTATGAGTAACGATTGTTTAATATGAACTCATGACATTATAGTATAATACTCTCCTGTTTTTAGGTTTACCTCTTTGAACCAGATTAGCATTTGACAAAGGTGCTGTAATAGCACAGAAACTTTACGCTTTTTAATTGATAAAATAAACGCTAGGTTTTATTTATGCAAGACCAGTGAGTGCCTTTTTTCCTTCTGTGTATATATATATATCTATATATACACACATACATATACTGTGTGTATATATATATATATATATATATATATATATATATACACACACAGGGCTTTTTTGTGGGATACTCACCGCCTCTGTCAACTCATAACAGGTAATATTTGTAATCATCACGTAAATACTCTAATTTTCAAAAGAGGGGGCTACAAAATACATCAAACGCTGTAAATAATCTTGTTCCTTTGCTTTTCTCAAAGTTACTGAGCAGAATTTATCAATCAATGAGTATCGGCATCTTTGTTTGAATACCGGCACCTTTTCTTTTACAAAAAAGCACTATATACAATGCCTTGCAAAAGTATGGCATTTTTCATGTTCATTGTTGCCTCACAACCTGGAATTAACATGGATTGATTGAGGATGTTTTTTTTTATATTGTGAAGCAAACAACAAATAGGACAAAATAACAGAAAAAGTAAATGTGCATAACTATTCACCCCCCCTAAAGTCAATATAGTCAATGGAAGGTGAACCTCCGTCTTAGCCTCAAATCACTCTCAGAGTGGTACAGGTTTTGCTCAAGAATATCCCTGTATTTAGCACCATCCATCTTTCCCTCAACTCTGACCAGTTTCCCAGTCCCGGCTGCTGAAAAACATCCCCACAGCATGATGCTGCCACCACCATGTTTCACTGTGGGGATGGTGTTCTTTGAGTGATTTGATGTGTTGGGTTTGCGCCAGACATAGCGTTTTCTTTGATGGCCGAAAAGTTCAATTTTAGTCTCATCAGACCAGAGCACCTTCCTCCATACATTTTGGGAGTCTCCCACATGCCTTTTCGCAAACTCAAAACATGCCATTTTGTTGTCTGCTGAAAGTAATGGCTTTCTTCTGGCCACTCTGCCATAAAGCCCAACTCTATGGAGCGTACGGCTTATTGTCGTCCTCTTTACAGATACTCCAGTCTGCTGTGGAACTCTGCAACTCCTCCAGGGTTACCCTAGCTCTCTGTGCTGCCTCTCTGATTAATTCCCTCCTTGCCCGGTCCGTGAGTTTTGGTGGACGGCCGTCTCTTGGCAGGTTTGCTGTTGTGCCATGTTCTTTCCATTTGGTTATGATAGATTTGATGGTGCTCCTGGGGATCATCAAAGATTTGGATATTTTTTATAACCTAAACCTGACTTGTACTTCTTAACAACATTGTCCCTTACTTGTTTGGAGAGTTCCTTGGTCTTCATGGCAGTGTTTGGTTAGTGGTGCCTCTTGCTTAGGTGTTGCAGCCTCTGGGGCCTTTCAGAAAAGGTGTGTATATGTAATGACAGATCATGTGACATTTAGATTGCACACAGGTGGACATCATTTCACTAATTATGTGACTTCTGAAGGTAATTGGTTGCACCAGAGCTTTTTATGGGCTTCATAACAAAGGGGGTGAATACATACGCACATGCCAATTTTCTGTTTTCTATTTCTAAAAAATAGTTTTATGTATATATTTTTCTCATTTCACTTCACTAACTTAGACTATTGTGTTCTGATCCATCACATAAAATTCAGATTAATAAAACATTGAACTTAAGGCTGTAATGTAACAAAATAGGTAAAAAGTCAAAAGGGGTGAATATTTTTTCAAGGCATTGTATATACAGTATATATATATTATATATATATATATATATATATATATATATATATATATATATACACACACAACCCCAATTCCAAAATGTTGGGACAGTATGGAAAATGCAAAAAAACTAACAAAAAGAGTAATTTGAAAATTCAATTCACCCTGTACTATATTGAAAACACACTATTAACAAATTATTTGATGTTTTACTTTGTGAATTTAATGTATTTTTGAATATATATACTAATTTAAAATCTGATGACTGCAACACGTTCCAAAAAAGTTGGGACAGGGGCAATTTAGGACTAATAGCGATGTGACAAGTTGAAATAAGCTGATGTGAAACAGGTGAGGCAATCCTGTAATCATAATATATAAGGAGCCTAGTCCTTCAAGAGCAAGGATGGTTGAGGCTCGCCAATCTGCCAACAGATGCGTCAGCGAATAATTCAACACTTTGAGAACAATATTCCCCAAAGACAAATCGGTAGGATTTTGGGCATTTCACCTTCTACAATGCACAACATAATTAAAAGATTGAAGGAATCCGGTAAAATGTCGGTGCGTAAAGGGCAGGGCCGAACATACTTCTGAATGCGCGTGATCTCCAATCCCTCAGACGTCACTGTCTCAAAAACCATCATGAGTCTGTAATGGATATCCTGACATTGGCTCGGGAATAGTTTAGTAAACCTTTTTCAGTCAACACCATTCGCCGCTGCATCCACAGATGCAAGTTCAGGCTTTACTATGCAAATCAAAAGCCAAACATCAACACTGTCCAGAAGCGCCGCCGACTTCTATGGGCTCAGTCTCCTCTGAGATGGACAGTAACACAGTGGCATTGTGTTTTTGGTCAGATGAGTCAACATTTCAAATAGGTTTTTGAAAAAACAGCCATCGTGTTCTCCAGGCCAAAAAAGAAAAGGACCATTTAAGCTGTTATCAGCATCATGTCCAAAAGCCAGCATCTGTCATGGTATGGGGGTGTGTCAGTGCCCATGGCATGGGTAACTTGCACATCTGTGAGAGCATCATTAATGCAGAAAGATAGGTATACATTTTGGAGCAACATGTGCTGCCATCCAGATGTCTTCTTTTCCAGGGAAGTCCCTGCATTTTCCAGCAGGACAACAATAAACCACTTTCTGTCCAGATTACAAGCACACGGTTGCGTAAGCAGAGAGTGCAGGTGCTAGCATGACCTGCCTGCAGTCCTAACCTGTCTCCAATTAAGAATGTGTGGCGCATTTATGAAGCACAAAATAAGGCAACAAAGGCCCCGTACAGTTGCACAGTTGAAGACATGCATAATAGATGAATGGGGGGAAATTCTGCTTGCTAAACTTAACCAACTGGTGTCTTCAGTGCTCAAACGCTTAATAAGTGTTATTAAAAGAAAAGTTGATGTCACACAGTGATAATCAGTCAACTGTCCCAACTTTTTTGGAGTATGTGTGTCATGAACCTAACTCCTGGTTCCACCTTTATTAATCCAGGCACAGACATTCAATACCACCTTTACTGGCCGTCTTACTCCCTATAAAGTCCACACCTACCAGACAGTCATTGCTGGTTTATTGATGTGTATACTACACCTCTCCAGCTTGTTACCTTGTTTCTTCAGAAGTCTCAGAGTCACTATCTCTGCCGCACTCCTCGCTACTACGGGCATCCAGCACAGACACCTAACAGCTGATCCAGCTACAGTGACATCATGCACGGCAAGCCGTACTCGCACACGCCAAACCACCACGCTGCATAGGCTTCGGCAGCATCTGAGCAACCACCGCACAGAGGAACCACTTAGTGCTCAGCCAGAGCGTGCTGCACAAGACCGGGTTTTTACCTGCTCCGTCCGGTCACAACTTCCAAGGCCTAGCCATCTAGGAATCAGGTTCCGTATCTGTTGTATATTAGCTTGTGGCCTCAGGTTTTCACTTGAACTATAACCATACTATTCTTGTCACAAAGTGTCTGTTACGCTACTTGCCTAATCTTTATTTGTCTACCCTGCTCCTCAACTGCTACTAAGACTGTTCACTCACTATATATTTCGCTTGTTGACTAAAGTCTATTTAACACGCTACATAGCAACTACTTGATAGTTTACTAATTCTATCTAGTTTTAGTGTGGTACATTTGAAGTATTCTCAGCCAGTTATATACTCAGCACTGTTATATTACGCTGCACATTATAGATAAACCTATAGCCTCAGAGCATACCATTAATACTTCTGATATTAGTGGGAAGATCCAAAGGTGATATAATTACAAGTAAAGAAGTTTATGTTTCCTTGCTAGCAAGCAGACGTCTTCATTTGTCACACTCACTTATTAGTAAAAACAATAATAGCTATAGCATTAGGTTTTTAGTAACCACAATATTTGTGCCAATACATATTCGTGTCATTACATAATAAACCAGCCTTATAAATAATGGAGCCCTCAGACATGACCCCTCAGCTACACAGTTTAAACCAGCACCTTGACAATCTAACCCAGGCATTCAGAGACCTACAGGTGGAAAACCAGAGTCTCAAAGCCTGCCTAAGAGAGGTTTTGTCTAATAGGAATGCTGGGAACGACCACCAGGCTGAACCCCAGGTCTCTTACCCAGAGAAATTCCATGGTGATCGCTCCACCTACAGGCAGTTTAGAAACGCTTGCCTGCTACTGTTTGATCTAAGACCTAGAACCTATGCTACGGATAGATCCAAAGTGCTTACTATCCTCTCCTACCTCCGTGGGGAACCCCGGGCCTGGGCTGACTCCTTTTATGAGTCCCAGGACCCAATATTAAATTCTTTATATGCCTTCCTTAAGGCTCTATCTAACCTCTATGATGATCCTTACCGACAAATTACTGCTGAGGGTAAACTCAGAAGCCTCAGACGGTTAAAATCTCCTGTAGAGGAGTATATAACCCGATTCAAGATCTGGGCCAGAGATTCCCTCTGGAATGAGGTCTCACTCAAAAATCAATACCGGATGGGCTTATCAGAGGAGATCAAAGACGAGCTTTCTAGGACTGGTATGCCGGATCGGCTAGAGGATTTATACTCCTTGACCACTACTATTGACCGAAGACTCAGGGAGAGAAGGCAGGAAAAGGGTACCACTGGACACCCAACACGCCGGATGCTTCCAACTCCACCCACTACTAACTCTCCTCCTGACCAACCAATGGACATTAGCTTCATGAGGGGACCTCTCACCCCGCAAGAGAAGACCAGACGCTGAAATCTCAATTTGTGCATGTACTGCGCTGGTACTGACCATGTTGTTAAGGAATGTCCACAGCTCTTGAAACAGAAGTTAGGTAAGACAACCACTGAAAACAAATGTGTTTACACTGTCAACCTCATCTCCTTACTTCACCTACCATTACAATTACAGTGGGATCAACACAGGATCAGCAGTAACGCCATCATCGATACAGGCACTTGTGCCAACTTCATTGATATTCGTTTCGTTGAAATCAATAAAATACCTTTTCAGTTTAAAAGCACACCACTGCCTCTTAAAGTCATTGATGGTTAACATTTAGCATCCGGTCCAGTCTCACAACAGACTATCCCTCTACTAGTCACATCTTCCTCCGGTCACACTGAAACAATCACATTTGACATTATCGGCTAGATTTAGAGTTCTGCGGCCAAAGGGGTGCGTTAGCTATGCGTGCTTTTTTTCCCCCGCACCTTTTAAATACAGCTGGTATTTAGAGTTCACAGAAGGGCTGCGTTAGGCTCCAAAAAGGGAGCGTACAGGCATATTTACCGCCACTGCAACTCTCAATACCAGTGGTGCTTACGGACGCGGCCAGCTTCAAAAACGTTTTCATGCACGATTCCCCCATAGGAAACAATAGGGCCGTTTGAGCTGAAAAAAAACCTAACACCTGCAAAAAAGCAGCGTTCAGCTCCTAACGCAGCCCCATTGTTTCCTATTGGGAAACACTTCCTAAGTCTGCACCTAACACCCTAACATGTACTCCGAGTCTAAACACCCCTAACCTTACACTTATTAACCCCTAATCTGCCGCCCCCGCTATCGCTGACCCCTGCATATTATTATTAACCCCTAATCTGCCTCTCCGTACACCGCCGCAACCTACGTTATCCCTATGTACCCCTAATCTGCTGCCCCTAACACCGCCGACCCCTATATTATATTTATTAACTCCTAATCTGCCCCCCCCAACGTTGCCGCTACCTACCTACAATTATTAACCCCTAATCTGCCGACCGGACCTCACTGCTACTCTAATAAATGTAGCGATGGTCAGATAAAGAAGGAAGATAACAAAATATCAGCTATCTCCTCATGGCCAAGGCCCTCTTCAGTGAAAGAAGTACAACGGTTTCTGGGCTTCGCTAATTTTTACAGACGCTTTATCCAAAACTTTGCTGCCATAACCAAGCCTCTCACAAATTTTACTAGGATCAAGACCCCATTTCACTGGACACCCCTGGCTCAATCTGCTTTTGATCACCTCAAAACCCTATTCGTCACCTCTCCAATTTTCCATCTACCCAACACCAAATCTCAGTTCGTCCTAGAGGTTGACGCATCAGAATACGCCATTGGCTCCGTTCTCTCTCAAAGGTCCACTCCAAAGGACTCATTACATCCAGTGTCTTACTTATCCAGGCTCCTGACACCAGCTGAGTTGAACTACCCTGTTGGTCATCCTTCGACCAATGGAGGCATTTACTGGAGGGTGCTGAACAACCCATCGTAATCTATACAGACCATAAGAATCTACAGTACCTCCAGACGAACCGAACACTATCTGCCCGACAGCTCTGTGTGAGCCTATACTTCTCCCGGTTCACCTTTCACATCACCTACCGACCTGGTACAAAAAATGGGAAGGCCGATGCACAGTCACGAAGAGATACAAAATCCATGGCTACCTCTACCCCATCTACCATCATCCCAAAAACATCATTCCTAGGCTTCTTATCCAATGATCTGACAGATATTAAGACTCATAAACAAGATATCACCAAGAGCTCCTATTCACTCAGACCTGATAAATCGGGTATCCTCTGTAAAGACTCTAAGTCAACTGCAGTACCAAGATTGTAATATTGAAATGTCTCACCCAGCAATAGGAATCCTTATGGGAGAAAGGAATTCCCTTAGACAGGTGATTTTACTCAGAGTAGGTAAAGGAGAGAAAAACTCTCAATATATAACTGAAGTTAAGGTTTGCATAAATAATGGCTGGAGAGTATAAGCACAGAACAAATCTTGACAACAGGAAGCTAGCTTCTCATAGTGACCTGTTACTAGTATGGTTAAGTTGCAGGTAGTTGGAAAAGAGTTCATGCAATATTCAATTATAGTAAACACATATAGTTCAGTGAAGAGGCTTATGACAACAGTGAGCGTTATGCATAGAAGTATTACAAGTACCTGACTGAGACTTGAAGCGGGTGAGACTGATAGTGCAGCTCCGGTCTTGCCGAGCTGGAGGAGCGTCCGTGAGGAGAGAAGAGGATGTGACGTCACGCTTGAGCGGACTCACTGAATTTTTACTGACAGGCAGCTATGTGTAGAATCGTAGTACATAGGAGCTGCGGAATTGCAGCGGCAGGAAGAATCTTGAATGTAAGTACTCACAGGCTCTATTGAGAGAGAAGTAACAGGTAAACAGTTCGTATTGTTAAATAGCTAGGATTACCCCACAGATGCTTGGTTTTTATATGAGAGCGGAGACTCCGTGAGAAGGTGAAACTGAGTTGAAAAGTCCACAAATTGAAGCAATTCCTAGGTAGGAAAACAAATAGAAAGTTAATAAGCCTTTCAACAAGGCAGGGTGCTGGCTTTTTAATCCAAAGGTTTGGTAACCAATCTTCAATACTAAGCAATGATTGATTTGTGAGCAGGTGTTTTAAAAGAGGACTCAGCCAATAAGGAGGAGTGGGTGTAACTGTCAGAGACAGGTAGAGACAGAACCTAACAGTACCCCCACCTTAAGGACACTGTTCCACAGTGACAGGTCCAGGGCAATCAGGATGGTGCCTGTGGAAGAGGGACACCAGACGAGGAGAATTAAGGTTAGAGAACGGCTCCCAAGTATCTTCATCGCTTGAGTAATTCTTCCACCTGACAAGATATTGTAAAACCCCCTTGGCATATCTGGAGTCAAGAATTGAGTCAACCTCGTATTCATCATCCGATAAAGGAGTAGCCACTGGAGGTAGTAAAACTTGATCGTTGCGTGTTCGGACATAGGGTTTTAGTAAGGAGACATGGAAGGTAGGATGTATCCGAAGAGTGTTCGGGAGTAGAAGTTTAACAGCATTTTCATTCACAATTTTCAGAATAGGGAAAGGACCAATGTAAAGGCTAGCCATCTTTTTAGAGGGGATCTGTAATTTAAGATTCTTGGTGGATAACCATACTAAATCACCAACAGTATATTTAGGTGCTTTTCTTCTTCTTAGATCATAGTAATGTTTCTGCTTAGCTTGTGCATCGAGAATGTTTCGTCGTAATAAATCAAAGTTGTTTTGGAGAGATGCGTGCAGTTCATCCAGTGTTGGACAGTCTGGAGAACCAAGAGATGAGAAGGTGAAATCTGGGTGGTAAGCATAGTTTGCAAAAAATGGTGTCATCTTGATGGAAGAGTTGATAGAATTATTATAAGCAAACTCAGCCATGGAGAGGAACTTGGCCCAATCATTCTGGTGGTAAGAACAATAACATCTCAAATAATGCTCAAGCCATTGATTTAATCTTTCTGCTTGACCATTAGTTTGAGGGTGGAAGGCAGTAGTATAACGATGGTCAATCTGAGTTAATTCGCAGAGTTTAGTCCAAAATTTAGAGGTGAATTGGGTGCCTCTGTCGGTCGTCAGGATAGGTGGAATACCATGTAGCTTGATAATGTGGTCAATAAAAAGAGATGCTGTTTCTGAAGAAGTAGGTAGTTTGTGGAAAGGCACAAAGTGGGCCATTTTTGTAAAAAGATCTATGACTACGAGAATCGTATTTTGATTATTCGAAGGAGGAAGGTCAACTATGAAATCCATCGAAATGTGATGCCAGGGTTTAGAGGGCACTGGTAATGGCATTAGTAGACCAAATGGTGGTTTCCGTTCAGGTTTGCAGGTGACACAAGTCCTACAAGTATTAATGTAGTTAAGTACAGTAGATTTCATGTCTGGCCACCAGAAGGTACGAGCTAATAGATCCAGAGTGCGATGGAGTCCGGAATGACCAGCAAGCGGTGAGTCATGAGAAGTCTTTATGAGGCGAGATCTGAACTCTGGGGGTACAAAGATCTTTGTGCCATGATAATACATTCCAGAAGTCTTATCTAGGTTTGGTAGAGGTGGTCTTGGTTGTTCTTTACAGTAATTTTTTAGATCTGTAAGTAAGGTAGAGGTGAGTCCAACGAAGCAATGAGGGGGAACGATCTCCTTCCTGATAGGGAGGTCATTTGGTTTTTCTGGAAGGCGAGATAAGGCATCAGCCTTGGCATTCTTGTGGGCAGGTCTGTAGATAATGTTAAAGTTGAACCGATCAAAATAAAGACTCCAGCATACCTGTCTAGCGGAGAGAGTCTTGTTGG
This sequence comes from Bombina bombina, assembly GCF_027579735.1. Classification (NCBI taxonomy): domain Eukaryota; kingdom Metazoa; phylum Chordata; class Amphibia; order Anura; family Bombinatoridae; genus Bombina; species Bombina bombina. Next base: position 517,183,033 of record NC_069499.1, on the reverse strand, counting down.
AATGTAGATATTGCAGGTTTTTGTGATCAGTGAAAATGTTAATAGGTAATGCTGTACCTTCCAGAAGGTGTCTCCAATGTTCTAGCGATCGTCGAATGGCGAGTAACTCTTTGTCACCTATAGCATAGTTTCTCTCAGCTGGACTCATAGCCTTGGAAAAGAAGGAAATAGGATGTAATGGATCAGATAGGGTTTTTTGTTGAGAGAGAACAGCTCCGATGGCGAAGTCTGAGGAGTCTACCTCGAGAATGTATTGAAGGTCAGGATTAGGGAATTGTAATATTGGAGCTGAAGAGAACTTGGACTTTAGGTACGAGAAGGCCGAATTCGCATCAGTTCCCCAGGTGAAGGGAGTTAAAGTACCGGTAAGGACTGTCAGAGGTTTTACGATCTTAGAGAAATTCTTGATAAATTTTCGGTAATAATTGGAAAAACCCAGGAAACGCTGTAATTCTTTTCGGGTCTTGGGCTGAGGCCAATCAACAACAGCTACTACCTTTTCATTCTGCATCTTGATAGCGGAGGGAGAGATGTCATATCCAAGGAAGGATACTTGATTTGTATGGAATTGGCATTTTTCTAATTTAGCATAAAGCTTATGAGCTCTGAGTCTTGATAAAACTTGACGGACGTGTTTTACATGATCCTGAGGAGTTCGTGAGTAAATTAGTATATCATCAAGATAAATTACTAAGCATACATCGAGTAAGTCTCGGAACACATAATTGATGAAGAATTGGAAGGTAGCGGGGGCGTTGCATAGGCCGAACGGCATCACCAGGTATTCATAGAGACCATACCTGGTCCTGAACGCCGTCAGCCACTCATGGCCCTCTTTTATCCTGACTAAGTTATACGCCCCTCTTAAATCAAGCTTGGTGAAAATGGTTGCTTCTGAAAGCCTCTCAATCATCTCGGGGATAAGAGGCAAGGGATACCGGTTTTTGATTGTACATTTATTTAGTTCACGATAGTCAATAATTGGTCTGAGAGATGAATCTTTATTACGTACGAAGAAGAATCCTGCCCCTGCAGGGGAGGTGGAGGGTCAGATAAACCCCTTTTGAAGGTTTTCTTCTAAGTAATCCTTAAGGAACGCTAATTCAGGGTTGCTCAGAGGATAGAGGTGACCAACAGGAATCCGAGCACCAGGCTGTAGATCTATAGGGCAATCGTAGGCCCTGTGAGGAGGTAGATTCTCGGCCTCAGTCTTACTGAATACATCACTAAAATCAGTATAATGTTCAGGTAAATTTTCAATGTGACAGGAAGAATGTAGAAGGAAGGAGGCTGGGAAACATGTTTTTGTGCAATAATCGGAGTTAAATTTTATTTGAAAAGGAACCCAATTAATAGTAGGGTTATGTAATTGCAACCATTTCAACCCTAAAATCAAAGAAAAATGGGGTGAGGGTAGTACATCAAAGCAAATGAATTCGATGTGACCTGAAATATTAATGAGTAGAGGAACAGTCTCATGTGTGATTGGACCAGAAAACATAAGTGAACCATCTACAACTTTGATGGGTATAGGAGACTTCTTTAGGACCAGAGGAATTTTGTTCTTTTCACAAAAAACTCGGTCCATGTAATTTCCAGAGGCGCCAGAGTCAACAATGGCATCATCAATCATCACTTGGTTTCGCTCCAGCTGTAGGGAGAGAGATAAAGTGCAATAAGTAGGTTGTACTTGATGTTGGATAGAGGAGAATAAGTAATAGGACTTACTTTTCTTGTTTTTTGACAGGAGTGAGCAATCCTGAACGTTGTGCGAGGGACTGGCACAATACATACAGAGGTTGCCAAGCCTTCTGCGTGTTTTTTCCTGAAGTGTGAGAGGACCTCTGAGGAACCCGATATCCATAGGTTCTACCTGAGGTTTTGAAGGAGAGGTGTTATTAACATATGTGACCTTTGGTTTGGAGTCAGTGGCGTATTTCTCTGCCTTCCTCTCCCTTAGTCGTCGATCGATCTGTATTGCCATTTTCATGAAGAGTTCCAGGGTCTGTGGTAATTCGATACGTGCAAACTCATCTTTCAATTGCTCGGATAGACCCAACCGGAATTGGTTTCGGAGAGCAACAGGAGTCCAGAGGGAATCTGTGGCGAACTGTTTAAAGTCAGTCACATATTCCTCTACGGGCCTTTTTCCTTGTCTGAGATTCCTCAGGGAAGTTTCAGCTGTGAGCTGGACATCCGTATCCTGGAACATCTCATCCATGGCAGTGAAAAAATCTTCCAGAGAGGCTAATATTGGATCCTGTGTCTCAAGGAACTTGTCAGCCCAACTTCGGGGGTCACCCCGGAGGAATGAGATGGTAGTCAGGACTTTCACTCTTTCTGTGGAGTAAGTCCTAGGTTTCATAGTAAAGAGCAGGCAACAAGCATTTTTGAATTGCCTGTAAACTTTGCGATTGCCAGAGAAGAGATCTGGTAGAGATATTTGGGGTTCTATTACAGTTTCAGGTAGATTTGCTTTAATAGCTATTGAGTCTTTTATTATATTCTTTAAAGCAGCATTTTCAATTTGAAGATCATGTAAGCCCTGAGCTAACTGATCTACCTTCTGAGTTAAATTATAGACAATCTGGCGGAGGTCTGCTGGTTCCATATTAAAGGCTTAGTATTATATAAGGAACTGAGGAATTTGAGAGTGGAACACAACTGCAGTACCAAGATTGTAATATTGAAATGTCTCACCCAGCAATAGGAATCCTTATGGGAGAAAGGAATTCCCTTAGACAGGTGATTTTACTCAGAGTAGGTAAAGGAGAGAAAAACTCTCAATATATAACTGAAGTTAAGGTTTGCATAAATAATGGCTGGAGAGTATAAGCACAGAACAAATCTTGACAACAGGAAGCTAGCTTCTCATAGTGACCTGTTACTAGTATGGTTAAGTTGCAGGTAGTTGGAAAAGAGTTCATGCAATATTCAATTATAGTAAACACATATAGTTCAGTGAAGAGGCTTATGACAACAGTGAGCGTTATGCATAGAAGTATTACAAGTACCTGACTGAGACTTGAAGCGGGTGAGACTGATAGTGCAGCTCCGGTCTTGCCGAGCTGGAGGAGCGTCCGTGAGGAGAGAAGAGGATGTGACGTCACGCTTGAGCGGACTCACTGAATTTTTACTGACAGGCAGCTGTGTGTAGAATCGTAGTACATAGGAGCTGTGGAATTGCAGCGGCAGGAAGAATCTTGAATGTAAGTACTCACAGGCTCTATTGAGAGAGAAGTACAGGTAAACAGTTCGTATTGTTAAATAGCTAGGATTACCCCACAGATGCTTGGTTTTTATATGAGAGCGGAGACTCCGTGAGAAGGTGAAACTGAGTTGAAAAGTCCACAAATTGAAGCAATTCCTAGGTAGGAAAACAAATAGAAAGTTAATAAGCCTTTCAACAAGGCAGGGTGCTGGCTTTGTAATCCAAAGGTTTGGTAACCAATCTTCAATACTAAGCAATGATTGATTTGTGAGCAGGTGTTTTAAAAGAGGACTCAGCCAATAAGGAGGAGTGGGTGTAACTGTCAGAGACAGGTAGAGACAGAACCTAACACTAGCAGGTCATATGGGAGTCCACAAGACACTTGACCTCTTGCAAAGGTATTTCTGGTGGCCTTCCATGAGACTCTCAGCCAAAGAATACATCAAATCTTGCTCTACCTGCGAGACCTGTAAGCCCTCTCACCAACCACCTTTAGGCTTATTACAAAACCTACCTGTGCCTGATCTTCCTTGGACTTGTGTATCCATGGATTTTATCGTTAAGTTGCCAAAATCTGAAGGCCACACTGTCATCTTCGTTGTTGTGGACCTTATGTCTAAAATGGCTCATTTCATTCCAACCACTACTCTCCCCACTGCACAGAAAACATCTCAATTATTCCTTAGAGAGGTAATCCGTTTACACGGACTCCCCACAACAGTACTCAGTGACAGAGGGTCACAATTCACGTCTAAATTCTGGAAACACCTCTGTCTTTCACTTGGGATTCATCAACGATTAACCACTTCCTACCACCCGCAAACCAACGGGTAGTGTGAGAGAACCAACCAGTGGTTGGAACAATTCTTACGGTGTTTCTGTTCTAACAAACAGGATTCTTGGGCTACATTCCTCCCTCATGCGGAATTCACATATAACAATACCACCAATTCCTCCATGGGATATTCCCCCTTCTACATAAACTCTGGACTTCATCCACGTTTCCATCCTCTACCTTCAACCAACACTCCATGTCCTCAAGTTAACGACTTGATCAATTCCATTAAACAGACCTATAAGGAGATACAAGACAACATTAAGCATGCACAAGCCTCTCAGAAAAGGTCTTATTATCTTCGCCATCGTCCACATCCAACCTATTCGGTTGGACAACATGTATGGTTGTCTACAAAGAATTTAAGGATCCCTACTCCTTGCAGGAAGTTTAACAAACTCTTTGTTGGTCCCTTCCCTATTACAGCTCTTCCAAACCCAGTCACAGTCACCCTGCAGCTCCCAACCTCTTATCGCATCCACCCGTTTCAGGTGTCTCTCATTAAACCTTGCAATGCCGCATTACCTTTACCATCGCCCTCCTTGGTTTCTCCTACCCCAGACCCCGAGTATGAAGTCCAGTCCATTATGGACTCTAGACGTTGGCATGGGGAACTCCAGTACCTTGTGCATTGGACTGGGTATGATTATTCAGAGGATTCTTGGGAGCCCGCCTCAAACTTATCGGCAGACAGGTTTGTCTCATTGTTCCATCGCCGACATCCGGATCGTCCTGCTCCGTGAAACCTCCTTGGGAATGTGTCATGAACCTAACTCCTGGTCCCACCTTTATTAATCCAGGCACAGACATTCAATACCACCTTTACTGGCCGTCTTACTCCCTATAAAGTCCACACCTACCAGACAGTCATTGCTGGTTTATTGAAGTGTATACCACACACAAACCACCACGCTGCATAGGCTTTGGCAGCGCCTAAGCAACCACCGCACAAAGGAACCACTTAGTGCTCAGCAAGAGCATGTTGCACAAGACCGGGTGTTTACCTGCTCCCTCCGGTCAAAACTTCCAAGGCCTAGCCATCTGGGAATCAGGTTCCGTATCTGTTGTATATTAGCTTGTGGCCTCAGGTTTTCACTGGAACTATAACCATACTATTCTTGTCACAAAGTGTCTGTTACGCTACTTGCCTAATCTTTATTTGTCTACCCTGCTCCTCAACTGCTACTGACTGTTCGCTCACTATATATTTCGCTTGTTGCCTAAAGTCTATTTAACACGCTACATAGCAACTACTTGATAGTTTACTAATTCTATCTAGTTTTAGTGTGGTACATTTGAAGTATTCTCAGCCAGTTATATACTCAGCACTGTTATATTACGCTGCACATTATAGATAAACCTATAGCCTCAGAGCATACCATTAATACTTCTGATATTAGTGGGAAGATCCAAAGGCGATATAATTACAAGTAAAGAAGTTTATGTTTCCTTGCTAGCAAGCAGACGTCTTCATTTGTCACACTCACTTATTAGTAAAAACAATAATAGCTATAGCATTAGGTTTTTAGTAACCACAATATTTGTGCCAATACATATTCGTGTCATTAAAATGTGGCAGTCATCAGATTTAAAATTAATGAATATTTTAAAAAATACATTAAATTCCCAAAGTAAAACATCAAATAATGTGTTAATAATGTGTTTTCAATATAGTACAGGTTGAATTGAATTTTAAAATGACTCTTTTTGTTTGCATTTTCTATACTGTCCCAACTTTTTCGGAATTGGGGTTGTATGTATATGTATGTATGTATATATATATATATATATATATATATATATATATATACACAGTATATATGCCTCAATGTACATTTGTCTATAGTGTAGTGATATGGAGGAGCCATATGAGGGTGAGGCTTTATTTCAAGGGGTGGGGTCTAGCGCTCCACAATCTTCCAAAATTCACCAGCCTCTGAATATGACTGACATATGACCTCTACTTTTTATTTTGTGATGAAAGGTCTCTTTTCTGAACTGCATTGTTTCATGAAAGGAAAGAGAATTCATAGCTCCATGAAGAGGAACATGCTTTAAAAACAATTAGTAAGGACGCACAAACCATAAGTTGTGTCACTATTCCTTACAAACTGAATATTGATTAATTAATATTATTTGTTCTACAATATTTGAGGCTTTCTAGTGGTTTCCCTTTACCCTTGTATGGCTACTGCATGATGGTATAATGAATATAATATGTAATTTCATCTAATTATCAATCCTTCATCTCCACTTTGTACTGAACAAGCCTATTTACATATTTGTAAACACACCACTTATTAACACCCCCCTCCCCCCAGCAAAGCCATCACTTTACACCCAAGTATCCCCCAAACATAAATGAAGAGACTCCTTAAAAATATAAACTCACGTCACCCCAAATGAATCTGGAGATAGTATAAAGAGAGAAAGAAGTGAGAGAAATAAGTGTGATGAGGAGTAGGTCAGTAGGTGCACTTAATCATGGATTTGGTCCACTGGCAGAGCAGATTATATGATTTTCCTGTTGGACACAGAACATGTATGATAGGCAGGAACAGCCAGGCCCTGTACAATATTCCACATCCCCTAGTGAGGGGGAAAGCGCAAGGTTTAAGAGTAAGGGCATGTTTAATTATGACAAAAATCCATATAAATGCATGATACATTAGGATTCAAATACATACAGATATGTGCCAAATAGGAGCTATGTAATTTCAGCTGTATCATTTCTTACACTCTTACAATAAATGTATGAGAACTGTATAATCTCTGTATATGACATTAACCACAAATAGGAAGCTGCATGGAATTGCAACTTCATATCTGAAAAAACCTTTTGCAATGAGTACTGCAACTTTGTTTTGTCAAATTATTATTATTATCGGTTATTTGTAGATCGCCAACAGATTCCGCAGCGCTATAATGAGTATAGTTTTATGTTTTTTCTTTTTCACTTAAGTTTCCAAGAAAGATAAAAACCTATCCTAACAAGTCACAATCCTATACGTGTTTATGTTGAATGAATATTCACACATGGGCAGTAACACAAGAGTGCAAGTGTGACAAAAAATTCACTGAAAGAGACTGCTCCATGAAAATTCTATATGTTGTGGTCCTGATCTTAGTTTTTTTAGTGTACTAAACACATATACTTTTGTAAATTAATATATATATATATATATATATATATATATATATATATATATATATATATATATATATATGTAAATTGTGCAATAAGTGGGAAGGAAGTTAGGGAAGAGATGTTCTTGTCACACCTTGACAGGAGTGGTCTGAGTCTGACAGTGACTGGGTCAGTCACTGAAGTGCTGCCTGGTTCTGTTGGACCCACTTGGTCCCATGGTTGAGCCTGATGCTATCAATAGATCTAGGCCTCAATATATTGTGGAAACCCAAAACAACATAGGGTACGAGTGCATTAAGTCTAATGTCTTTATTCATATTTCCTTTCTCACTTTTTGTTTGCAAATTAATATACATTTTTTCCACAGTGCATATTTCTTACCTGTCTTGTAGAACACTATGGTAAAGGTGGATTCTGCAAGTTAAAAAAAAACATTAACCGAAACAAGGTGTGTGCACGAACTTGAGGAGTGTATATAACACAGTTCAATGTCAGCCACAGGTTAATGAAAGTAGCCATTAATTATGCAGGTGTACAGTTATGGTGTTTATATAAAAAGGGTCATATTGTTAAACCTAGCCATGTACAACTATCTGTCAAAAAAGGATATGTTTTTTTTAACGTGATATATTCTTTCATACAGGTGATGAGAGTCCACGATCCATTACTCCTGGAAATTACTCTTCCCTACTACTAAGAGGAGGTAAAAATTCTCAAACCCCTTCTAACTCACAGGTACCTCAGTCTTGTCATTGCGTCCGCTGGAGAATGATGAAGTGAAGAATTAAGATGTGCATATGATTCTTCAGTGAGAGAGTCTTTCAATCTATGTTGAGGCCTGTTTTCCCCTCAGAGTACAGAGTTTGTCAGAGGGATGTATATGGGGTATGGTTAGTGGCTATCTTTTTCACCTCATGTGAAATTTTGTCACTAACCTTTCATAGTAGTCACAGGGACTTGTCTTTTGCCTCCTTTTATGGATCTACAATATACTCCTATTCCATCACCTTTGCTGATATGTTTCAGTACTGGCTTGGTTAGCTACTGGTTGTTTACTGGTAGATGACTGTCAATTGGTATCATATCTTTATTTATATGACACACTGTAGGCTTCTTTTGGCAATTATAATGATATATTTATTAATATATATAGCCTTGGACAGAATCTTAATATTATTATAATCCCCTTTATATTTTTTGTGCTTGTTGGTTTTTGGGGCAAAGTTTCGTTTGCATTTTTTATTGCGCATCGGCCTTCGGGTCTGTGGGCGTCGAGATAGCACACTTGAGCTTTTGGGTTAGCACGTGTGGGGTTAGTGCAAGTATGCCCACATCGGATTTTGGCACACTAATTTCTTTTTAAGCAGCTTAGTTTTCACATGCATTCCCTATTCAGCTTATTGCTATCCAGGCTTCGAGTGTGGAGCCTTTTTGTCTCCTGCTTTATTTTTGTTTCAACACTTTAGTCCTGCAAGTTTTAATAAGCTTCTTTTGGAGGGGGTAAGTTTTTCCATTCCTCAAGAAGGGGATATAATTATTTATGCTATTATAAATGTTATAACAGAGCCTTCTGATTTTGTGCCTAAATATACCTTAGAAGCTGAGTTCTCTGAACACTTTCCTACCAATGTTAAGTGTGTGTATTGTAAAAAAGCTGAGGTATCTCCTCCAGCTTATTTATGTAACTCATGTTTAAAAATGTTAAAGGGACAGTAAAGCCAAAATTAAACTTTCATTATTCAGATAGAGCATGTAATTTTAAACAACTTTCCAATTTACTTGTTATCAAATTTGGCTAATTCTCTTGGTATCTTTTATTGAAGAGTAAAACTAGGTAGGCTCATAAGAGCTCAGGAGTGTGCACGTGTCTTTAGTACTCGATGGCAGCAGTGTTTTGCTACATTGTATAACAAAGCTACAAAAAATGTTACAAAACACTGCTGCCATAGAGTACTAAAGACACGTGCACACTCCTGAGCTCTTATGAGCCTACCTAGTTAACAATTTTAAATTTGCTAACAGAAGTAAAATGGAAAGTTGTTTAAAATTGCATGCTCTATCTGAATCATGAAAGTAAAATTTTGACTTTACTGCTTCTTTAATGCATTCTGACCAACCTTATGCTGCTTCTTTGGGTATCACTGCTCCTTCTGTTCCTTACAGGGGAGCTCTACAGATTTTGTTCCAGGTGTGAAAGATCCCATTAATCTACTGTTTCTGAAATGTTGGCAGCTCTCCTGCCATTAAGTAAGCATAAAAGGTCAGTTCAGAATTAAGGTTGGGGAGCTGTTTGGTGGTCTCTGAGAGCACAAGGGGTTTGGGCTCCTCAGAAGGCGGGGTTGCCAATAAATGTTTTAGAACTCCATGCTATTTTCAGGACTCTTCAGACTTGGCCTCTATTGAAACGGAGTCTCATCTCCGTTTCCAATCAGTCAATGTCACAGCAGTGGCTTATATCAGTCACCAAGGGGGAACCCACAGTTCCCTAGCCACGAGGGAAGTGTCTCAAATTCTCTCTTGGGCATAGGTGGAGTTTGTTGATGCTCTAGTAGCTCATTGGTCATTTCAGCTTGCTTATCTGTTTCCTCCTCTGGTTCTTCTTCCTAGAGTGATTTCCAAGATAATGCTAGAGAAATCACCAATAGTCTTGATTGCCCCAGTTTGGCCTCACAGGATTTGGTATGTAGTTGTCCTTGGCCTCTTCCATTTCGACTAGACCCTCTGTCTCAAGGTCCGTCTTTCAATCTGGGTCTCAAATCTCTAGGCTTGATGGCATGGAGAGTGAATGGTTAGTTCTTAAGCATACAGGTCTATCAGATTCTGTGATTGAAACTTTAATTCAGGCTTGTAAGCCTGTGACTACGAAGATTTATCATAAGATCCGGCAGGCTTTTATTGCTTGATGTATAGATCATGGCTTTTCTTGGCATTCTTTAAGAATTCCTAGAATTTTGCAGTTCTTACAGGATGGTTTAGATAAGTCTATCTGCCAGATCTCTGAAAGGGCAGATTTCTGCTCTTTCAAATTTTTTTCGTAGGAAGACTGCTAATCTTTCTGACATTCATGGTGTTGTTCAGGCTTTGGCACAAATTAAGCCTGAGATCAAGTCAATTTCTCCTCCCTGGAGTCTTAACTTGGTGTTAAAGGTTTTGCAGACTCCTCCTTTTGAACATATGCATAAAGTGGATATTAAGCTTCTTTCTTGGAAGGTTTTGTTTCTTTTGGCTATCACTTCTGCTAGAAGAGTTTCTGAATTATCTGCTATTTCTTGTGATCCGCCTTATCTTATCTTTCATCAGGATAAAGCAGTCTTAATGACATTTGATTTCTTACCTAAAGTTGTGTCTTGAGACAGTATCAGTATGAAAATTGTTGTCCCTTCTTTGTGCCCTAACCCAAGAATGCTTCATAGATATATTTGCATAATTTGGATGTTGTTAGAGTATTGGACTATTATATCAGACACACTTCTAGTTTGTTTCTTAACTTTTCTGGTTCAGGAAAGGACATAAAGTTTCTGCTGTTTCTTTGGCCTCTTGGTTGAAACATTTTATACATAAGGCTTATTTGGAGTAAGGCCAGCCTGCACTGAAACGGATTACTGCTCATTCTACAAGATCAGCTGCCAGTTCTTGGGCTTTCAAGTATGAGCCTTCAGTTGACCAAATTTGCAAGGCAGCTTCTTGGTCTCCTTTGCATATGTTTTCTAAATTCTACTATTTTTATGTTGTTGCTTCTTCTAAGACAGCCTTTGGTAGGAAAGTCCTTCAGGTAGTTGTCTCAGCTTGACTTATTTTTGCCTGTTGACAAATTTTAAGTGCATAAAAAACACACTTTTTTTGGCTTTTTGTATTTAATTTTTCAGTGAAAAAAATATGTTTATTAAATCCCACCCTTTGCATCTCATTACTTGTATACTATACAGCTTGGGGTAATGGATCATGGACGCTCACCACATGTATGAAAGAAAACATACATTTTAGTTTTTTTCTTAATTACATTTTTTCCCCCTGCTCCTTTTAATTTTGCTCTAATTTCTTTTACTACCTCATTTTGCTTGGCTATATGTTAGACTGAGGAGTCTGTGAAGTGGAAGGAGCTTTATAGAGCTCTTGTGGTTTGGGAATCTTTGCCTCCTCCTAGTGGTAGGGAAGAGTAATACCCAGGAGTAATGGACTGTGGACTCTCAGCACCATGAAATAAATGAATTTATCAGGTAAGCATAAATTAATTTTTTTTGTTATTAAACACCCATGTCTGCTAAGCACACAAGCGTTTTGTGTTGTTAATGTGTGAATTGACATTTGAATTTAACCCTACAAGGTCAAAAACACTCTAGAGCGTATGGAATGCTGTAAGTTTTGTGTTTATTTTATAAACTCCATTCTTCCTTATACAGACATGGTACACATGCCACACAAGGTAAAATACATGATCAGAAACTTAAATATCACAATTAACCAACCATCATTGAGAGAACTCACCCAACTCAAGCCTATAAAAGAGGAAATAGTGAAACAGGATATTTGATGCTCATGGAATGATTGCAAACCCTTTGCACCCTGATTGAGTGAAACAATTTCCCATTCTTATATAGTTTTCCTGATTCTGAGGTCCCATGAATGTCACACTGGTGAAATCTATATATTTTTTCATGTTTATTTGCATAAATCCCCTCTTTACAATGCACCATTACGCAGGTGTAGAGAGGAATTAAATTAACCTGTGGCAGTATATTCTCAGAGACACAAAGAATCCTTTTAGTACCTTGGAAAATATCAAATAAACCATTCCACTGACAAGAAATTCAGATGCCTAAAAACTGAAAGAGGCCAGAAAATGTATACAAGCTAGCACTATTGCCAACCCAGGTACAGTCCTGTTAGCAATTCATTGCTGCTTATGCGGAGTAAAGAGACTAGGGTTAAGTGATACCTTTCTACATTCCTTCTAAATAAAACTATTTGATGCAGTATTTAAGGGGTTTCAACTTTATGGGCCTAGCATCTGTCTATGTTGGTTCTTTCTATCTCTCATGGTTATTTTTCTCTCATCACAATGCACTGGCCCAGCTCCTCTCACAAGCTCTGCCCCTCACACCCTTTTGTTCTCCCTAGTTCCATATCTGGCCACCCCCTCTGTCCTTCTTACAGGCCCATAGCTCTAAGTGGATAAAAAAATATGCCAGCATAGCCTCTTCTGCTCATACTCCTAGCATTATGTAGAGTAACTTTAACTAGAAATAATGCATTTCTAAAGAGTAGAAATACATCATTTTTACTTTACCTGCATGCAGTGGGCAAAACATAGAAAAAAAACATATGATGAAGTTAGCAATATTCATATCCATCACATACACAGCTTATCAGGATCATTTCACTGTGATATATATATATAGGTATAGAACACTTTGCCTGGGACATTTCCTTCACTGTGGCCCTATATCTGGCACATTTCCTTCACTGTGGCCCTATATCTGGCACATTTCCTTCACTGTGGCCCTATATCTGGCACATTTCCTTCACTGTGGCCCTATATCTGGCACATTTCCTTCACTGTGGCCCTATATCTGGCACATTTCTCTGTGATATATATATGGGTATAGAACACTTTGCCTGGGACATTTCCTTCACTGTGGCCCTATATCTGGCACATTTCTCTGTGATATATATATGGGTATAGAACACTTTGCCTGGCACATTTCCTTCACTGTGGCCCTATATCTGGCACATTTCTCTGTGATATATATATGGGTATAGAACACTTTGCCTGGGACATTTCCTTCACTGTGGCCCTATATCTGGCACATTTCTCTGTGATATATATATGGGTATAGAACACTTTGCCTGGCACATTTCCTTCACTGTGGCCCTATATCTGGCACATTTCTCTGTGATATATATATGGGTATAGAACACTTTGCCTGGCACATTTCCTTCACTGTGGCCCTATATCTGGCACATTTCTCTGTGATATATATATGGGTATAGAACACTTTGCCTGGCACATTTCCTTCACTGTGGCCCTATATCTGGCACATTTCTTTGTGATATATATATATGGGTATAGAACACTTTGCCTGGCACATTTCCTTCACTGTGGCCCTATATCTGGCACATTTCTCTGTGATATATATATGGGTATAGAACACTTTGCCTGGCACATTTCCTTCACTGTGGCCCTATATCTGGCACATTTCTCTGTGATATATATATGGGTATAGAACACTTTGCCTGGCACATTTCCTTCACTGTGGCCCTATATCTGGCACATTTCTCTGTGACACCTTTTCCCAGTTCTATACACTTTACATGGCACTTTCCCTACCTGAGTACAGGTGAGTGAGTCACAGTGTGTGAGCAGCTGACCAGCTCTGGTAGGGGGTTAGTATCTGGCCTGTTCAGGGTGTCTGATGGTAGCACTGAGAAATAATGATTTCTGTAATACAGTGAATGTTTACCTTATCTGGATTAAAGGGCAAGCCACTGAGTACCATTTGGCCCTGCTCCAGGCACCCCTAGGGTATCCCAGGTTGAGAAACAGGGCCATAGTGAAATATAAGCATGAGTTGATGTAGTCTGATGAAGACAAACATTGTATGGGTAATGCTGGGGTGACATTGAAGATAAATAGGGGTATTTATGAAATAACAAATTAAGCAGTGGGCCTTAAAGGGACATAAAACCCAAAACTTGCTACCTACCTAGGTATCTCTTCCATAAAGAATAACACGAAAACAAAGTAAATTCGATAGAAGTAAATTGGAAACATTTTAAAAATGCTCTGTCTGACATTTTGGGCGTTATGTCCCTTTAAATGCAAATAAGCTTTGAGGAGTAATGTTGAGCCCCTATTAACAAACAATAATAACTCCAGCTATGATTAGAGTTTCATAACCTCCTGCTATGTTTCTGAACAGTAAAGTGAGTATTATAATGTGTGATAGTGCACAAAAGGATATGTACAAAATGGCCCACAGAAAAAATGAACAATTTATTTATAAAAACAAGTGAGGTCACAAGGCATTAATAAGAGACGCTCCGACGTACATTTTCGGCAGAAACACAAGTTATGAAGCAGCGGTCTAAAGACCGCTGCTCCATAACCTGTCCGCCTGCTCTGAGGCGGCGGACAGACATCGCCGGAAATCAACCCGATCCAATACGATCAGGTTGATTAACACCCCCTGCTGGCGGCCATAAGAACTGCTGGTGCAATGATAAATGCCGACGGTGTATGCTGTCGGCATTTATCGATGTGCAGCGGACATGGTTTGCTATAGCGGATCATGTCCACCCTCACAATGATAAATAAACCCCTATATGTGGTTTTTTTCCCTGAGGTTTTGTCTGGAAACATCACATTGTTTTTTTGTGTTTCTGTTTATTGGATTGTGATTTAAAGGAACACTGAACCCACATTTTTTCTTTTGTGATTCAGATAGAGCATGCAATTTTAAGCAACTTTGTAATTTACTCCTATTATCAATTTTTCTTTGTTATCTTGCTATCTTTATTTAAAGAGAAGGCATCTAAGCTTTTTTGTTTTGTTTCAAAACTCTGGACAGCACTTTTTTTATTGGCGAATGAATTTATCCACCAATAAGCAAGAACAACCCAGGTTGATCACAAAAAAATGGGCCGACATCTAAACTTACATTCTGGCATTTCAAATAAAGATACCAAGAGAATGAAGAAAATTTGATAATAGGAGTAAATTAGAAAGTTGCTTAAAATTGCATGATCTATCTGAATCATTAAAGAAAAAAATTGGGTTCAGTGTCCTTTTATGCAAGTTTATATATTGTTTTGTTTCACCTGAGTATTATAATGATGTTATGAAAACATTATGCTATATTACTTCAATAATTAATGAAACTGTTAAACAACAAATATTTCTGATGAAATTTTAATAAACATCAGAATGTCCTAGTTAGTCATAGGTCATTGTTTCCATTTGAATAGAAGCAGTCGCCTCTGCTGAGATAGTTTATCGTTTACCAATTACAGAGCGCTTTCTCCTTAGTGAATAGTCTTATTTATTTAAGCGTTTGTATACACAGATACTGTTTTGTAAGAACATTCTCACATATTTCAACATATTTGTTCTGTTTACAAAAAACATAACATCTTTATTGAACAAGAATAACAATCTTAACGTTAAACGGTTTTACTTTTCTAACATAAATAGCCTATTTTACAGGCACTTACAGTGTAAAGCTTTTATTTCTGATCCATATAGAGATCAATTACAACATGACATTTTTTTTTCAGATTCAGCTAACATGAACAAGCATTAATAAGTTACCAATAAAATATATCCTTATACATGAATGATAATATTCAGCAATGTTTACTGCATTTTAACAGAAATATGTTGGAATACTTGTCTTTTTCTATGGTAGCTCGTCCTCTTTTAGGAACATTGAAGTGAATACTGACACTAACACATTAAAGGGACAATGAACCCAAATATTTTCTTTCGTGATTCAGATAGACCATGCAATTTTAAGCAACTTTCTAATTTACTCCTATTATCAAATTGTCTTTATTCTCTTGGTATCTTTATTTGAAAGCAAGAATGTAAGTTTAGATGCCGGCCCATTTTTGGTGAACAACCTGGGTTGTCCTTGCTGATTGGACAGCACCAATAAACAAGTGCTGTCCAAGGTTCTGAACCAACAATGGGCTGGCTCCTTAGCTTAGATGCCTTCTTTTTCAAATAAAGATAGCAAGAGAACGAAGAAAAATTGATAATAGGAGTAAATTAGAAAGTTGCTTAAAATTGCATGCTCTTTATGAATCACAAAATAAAAAAATTGGGTTCAGTGTCCCTTTAATTATGGATACAAAACACTTCAATTTGAATGCAATGTTAAAATGTCTATACGATTTTATAGTTTTGTCTATATATGTAAAGCTTCTTACTTTATCATTTAGCATAGCAGGATTTACCTATGAGAATTACCCCAGGTTGACGTTGGTGGCTAGAATGAGGGCATTTATTAGTTCAAATAAAAGAAACAGTTCTACCAGTTTGGAAAGTTTGATGAATGTTTTTACAGCAGTGAGTGAAGAAACAGGATCTGCCACCAGAAACTATGATAAAACAACTGGGTGAGAAAAAGAGGAAAATACAAGAAAATGAAATTGTCATTCTGTGAAAGACTTGAATAAAAGGAGGACTAATTATTCCGTTTGTACAAAGGTACATAGTGATATCCAGCCTGTTGTGTTTGGCGCATTCTCATACATCACAAAAGAGAGAAGTTGAAAACGACATAAAATAGTTTTATTTAGTCTATGGCTCTAAGAACCTAGACCACTGGATTTCAAACCTGTCCTCAGGCCTCCCCAAAAGGTCAGGTTTTCAGGATAACCTTGGCTGAGAGCCGGTAAAATAACCATGTTTACTAATCAGCTGATTGTTTCACCTGTGCTCCAGTTCAGATATCGTCAAAATGTGGCCTAATGGGGAGGCCGGAGGACAGGTTTGAAAACCAGTGACCTAAACTAATGCAGGGACCACTAGCAAAGACAGAAAAACCTCAGAACAAAATAGGATATAATTCAAGTATTGAAAATGAGTTTCTATGGAAATGTCCATATTATTTAAAGCCTTTTTTTACCTAAATTTGCTCCAGAATAGATCTACATGTGAACTTAAAGGGACAGTAAACACCTTGTAATTGCAAAAAAAAAGTACTGTCTTGCTCTAGAGTAACAGCCAAGTTTAAACATTTTAACCAAATTAACATCTTGTCTGCTTCAATTTCTTTTCTATAGGAGAAATCCACCTGTCACTTAGGAACCAATCCAAGCTTAAATCTACAAACAAGTCTAGCCACAGTCACGTGTTTTTGGCGACTCATTTGCTAAACAAAAGCAGAATATAGCTGCGGGTAGCGGCATTCAGCTCTTATCAATGCTGGATTTATTTTTAAAGTACAACACACAAAGATCTGTGCAAAAACAGATCTTAGTGTGTTGCACTTTCATGCAAATAAATCCAGCCTTGAAAAGAGATAAATGCTGCTAACAGCAGCCATATTCTGTATTTGTTTAGCTGTTGAACATGTGTCTAGTCATTATATTAGTATATAGTGCATTGTTTTGCAGTTGTTATTAGTTTAAGCTAATTAGGGTACAATATGTTTCGCGGTTAGCCTAGAGAAGTGTGCAGTGTGTATTTCCAGGTCTAAATATAAGAAAATCCACAATTTTCAGAGCTGAATAACATGAAGAGGGAGTTAAAATAAATAAGGGGAAGTGTGATGCAGCAAAACATTTTCTTTTATATTTTATTAAGGTATTTACTGTCATTTTAATACCTTATACAGATTTATTCAGGAGTGATGACAAAATGACCACAGCAACTTGACCACTAAAGCATTTGCCACCAGAGGCTTGAGGGGCAACTAAACGGAAGGTAAGAAACTAATATTCTAGTAGCAGAAAAATATTTGAATATAAACAGCATAATGGGAGGGGATACCTTATAGAGTTCAAACAGGCAGAGCCAAATTACTTTAAAAATATTTGGATGATCTTCTTTTCAAATAAATATCAAAATGATAGCTGTATTTTCAAAATAATGGAATAAAAGATCAGTTAGCTAAAGCAAAACAAAAAACAACCACTGAATCATATCTGCAATTCAACTACACATCATTATTTTTTACATGTGTTGAAAGTATGGCACAGCCAATAACTACTAATCCCTTTGGGAAGAACTACAGAAAATGATTTATGGCTATGAACACGGACAATATTTTCCCTCAATTTATAGCTAAGAAAATATCTGATGCATAAAAAACATCAAACCTAAAACCCACAGTGCCCCTGAGGACAGAAGAGGAACTAAACAATGCAACAGGATAATCCTTTAAATCTCATGGAATGGGTTTGTTCTGTTTGCGACCATCAGCCTGGAAACAGGACTCTCATTTGCAAAATGGCTTCTGCTGCATGTTTACATAACTTTTTGAGGTAATCTGCCTGCAAATTAGTGACTGTGACAGAGTCTATTGTTTCATCTTATGTTTGATTGTGAAATGCTATTTATGTCATTTACAGCAGTAATATATATATTGTATGAATTTTAAATACAATTTTTTAAGTATAAGTACTATTGTTTTTGCCAAAAAGAAAAAAACAAACATATTTTGTCAAAATAAAAACAAACCAATATAAAGAGCGGTAATATTGTCATTTAAATCTGCTAAAGAGACACAGGTTGTGGTGTTTTGAATTAAAGAGACAGAGGTCATGGTGTTGAGCATTTCTTAATTAAACACTTTGTAGTTTTACTATAACATTGCTGTACATTAATTTAAAGAAAGGCACTTTTTTACATGCAGTTTTTTAGGCTTAAAAAGATGTACCAAAGGTGATAGAATTAGTTAAAATAATTCAACTACAATAGAAATGTTTTCAGAACAAATCCATTTTGTGAACTGTTTTTGTTTAAAATGTTAAAGTGACTTCATCATCAGTACTGATCATGCATTTGAAAGCACAGGTAATATAATTAAGCTGAATTCTATGTCTACAGTCTTACAGTTGGGCACATTTTTAAAATAATAAAATATAGTATATGACACATAAGTACTGTCTAAATGTAAGGTATGAAACAAAAAAGGCCTTGCAGTAGATTATAACAAATGTGTTTAACGAAAATAGTCCACCTACCCATAGCAGGTTTTACCTTCCAAAAGCACAGATTATTAGTCAATTTAGCCCACTACCTCACTAGAGCTTAGTGTGAAGTGGATAGGAGAAAAAAAATGAGTTTTTTCTTAAAGGGGCATTATGCACCAAAATGATTATAGGCTATTTAAATAAAGCATTAGGTGTGGATAAAATGTGCATATTCAGTGAAACACCCTGCATGGTTTATGGCATTTTTAAGAGAGTTAGCTGCAAAATAGGTAATGCATGTCAATTGCCAATTGTATCTACACCTAATGATTTATTTTAATAGCCTATAATAATTTTGGAGTATAATGCCCCTTTAAGCCAAACAATGTCTCAAAATAAACTTAACTACTTTCTGATAAGATTAGGCCCTGTTCAGTGCACATCATCACTATCTACTTAGTTAACAGGTGAACATAGGTATCCAACACTTGCTGAGATAGCAATTGATTGGTGAAACACCTCCTGTCATCTCTGCAGTCTAAACAAGCTGATTATAAAACTGTACACATTATGTGAGTGATCATTTATTGATTCTGCTCTTTAGTAAACTGTACCTTTAAGTCTGCAATTAAACTTAAAAATAAGTCATATCAATAAAATTATATTAATAAAAATGTAAAATAAGGATAAAAAACATCTCTGTTCAATATTTAAAAAACAAACAAACAAAAAACAAAATTTATGCTTACCTGATAAATTTATTTCTCTTGTGGTGTATCCAGTCCACGGATCATCCATTACTTGTGGGATATTCTCCTTCCCAACAGGAAGCTGCAAGAGGATCACCCACAGCAGAGCTGTCTATATAGCTCCTCCCCTAACTGCCCACCCCCAGTCATTCGACCGAAGACAAGCAAGAGAAAGGAGAAACTATAGGGTGCAGTGGTGACTGTAGTTTAAAAATAAAAAACACCTACCTTAAAGTGACAGGGCGGGCTGTGGACTGGATACACCACAAGAGAAATAAATTTATCAGGTAAGCATAAATTTTGTTTTCTATTGTAAGGTGTATCCAGTCCACGGATCATCCATTACTTGTGGGATACCAATACCAAAGCTATAGGACACGGATGAAGGGAGGGACAAGGCAGGCGCTTAAACGGAAGGCACCACTGCCTGTAAGACCTTTCTCCCAAAAATAGCCTCCGAAGAAGCAAAAGTATCAAATTTATAGAATTTAGAAAAAGTATGAAGCGAAGACCAAGTCGCCGCCTTACAAATCTGTTCAACAGAAGCCTCATTTTTAAAAGCCCATGTGGAAGCTACCGCTCTAGTAGAATGAGCTGTAATTCTTTCAGGAGGCTGCTGGCCAGCAGTCTCATAAGCTAAGCGTATTATACTCCTTAGCCAAAAAGAAAGAGAAGTTGCCGACGC
This sequence comes from Bombina bombina, assembly GCF_027579735.1. Taxonomy (NCBI): domain Eukaryota; kingdom Metazoa; phylum Chordata; class Amphibia; order Anura; family Bombinatoridae; genus Bombina; species Bombina bombina. Next base: position 517,162,765 of record NC_069499.1, on the reverse strand, counting down.
CTTTTGGCCTCTCCTCTGTCCAGAATAGACAACAAACAATGCAGATGTTTGACGAAAATCTTTAGTAGCTTGTAAATAAAACTTTAAAGCACGAACCACGTCAAGATTGTGTAAAAGACGTTCCTTCTTAGAAGAAGGATTAGGACACAGTGACGGTACAACAATCTCCTGATTGATATTTTTATTAGATACCACCTTAGGTAGAAACCCAGGTTTGGTACGTAACACTACCTTATTTGCATGGAAAATGAGATAAGGGGAATCACATTGTAAAGCAGATAACTCCGAAACTCTTCGAGCCGAGGAGATAGCTACTAAAAACAGAACTTTCCAAGATAAGAGCTTAATATCTATGGAATGCAAAGGTTCAAACGGAACCCCTTGAAGAACCTTAAGAACTAAATTTAAACTATATTAGTGGAGCAACAGGTTTAAACACAGGCTTGATTCTAACCAGAGCCTGACAAAATGCCTGAACATCTGGAACCTGGCCAGACGTTTGTGCAAAAGAATAGACAGAGCAGAAATCTGTCCCTTTAAGGAACTAGCTCACAAACCCTTCTCCAATCCTTCTTGGAGAAAGGATAATATCTTACTTCAAGAGTAACACCAATGAAGATATTTACACCATATCTTATGATAGATTTTCCTGGTGACAGGCTTTCATGCCTGTATTAAGGTATCAATGACTGACTCGGAGAAACCACGTTTTGATAAAATCAAGCGTTCAATCTCCAAGCAGTCAGACGCAGAGAAATTAGATTTGGATGGTTGAAAGGACCCTGAAGTAGAAGGTCCTGTCTCAGCGGCAGAGTCCATGGTGGAAAGGATGACATGTTCACCAGATCTGCATACCAAGTCCTGCGTGGCCACGCAGGTGCTATCAAAATCACCGATGCTCTCTCCTGCTTGATCTTGGCAATGAGACGAGGGAGCAGAGGAAACAGTGGAAACACATAAGCTAGGTTGAAAGACCCGTAACGAGGAAGCTTGACGTTCTGACGAGACGCCATGAGATCCAGTTCTGGTTTGCCCCAAAGTTGAATCAACTGTGCAAATACCTCCGGATGGAGCTCCCACTCCCCCGGATGAAAAGTCTGTCGACTTAGAAAATCCGCCTCCCAGTTCTCTACTCCTGGGATATGGATAGCTGATAGATGGCAAGAGTGAATCTCTGCCCATAGAATTATCTTTGAAACCTCCAACATTGCTAGGGAACTCCTTGTTCCCCCTTGATGGTTGATGTAAGCTACAGTCGTGATGTTGTCCGACTGAAATCTGATGAACCTGACCGCAGCAAGCTGAGGCCAAGTCTGAAGAGCGTTGAATATCGCTCTTAGTTCCAGAATGTTTATCGGAAGGAGGGCCTCCTCCGGAGTCCATGATCCCTGAGCCTTCAGGGAGTTCCAGACTGCACCCCAGCCCAGAAGGCTGGCATCTGTTGTTACTAGTGTCCAATCTGGCCTGCGGAAGGTCATACCCTTGGACAGATGGACATGAGATAGCCACCAGAGAAGAGAATCCCTGGTCTCTTGATCCAGATTTAGTAGAGGGGACAAATCTGTGTAATCCCCATTCCACTGACTGAGCATGCAGAGTTGCAGCGGTCTGAGATGTAGACGGGCAAACAGCACTATGTCCATTGCCGCTACCATTATGCACCACATCTCTCTAGCTACTTCCATTGTCGAGAGCTGCAAGAGAATGACTGGGGGTGGGCAGTTAGGGGAGGAGCTATATAGACAGCTCTGCTGTGGGTGATCCTCTTGCAGCTTCCTGTTGGGAAGGAGAATATCCCACAAGTAATGGATGATCCGTGGACTGTATACACCTTACAAGAGAAACTTAATTTTGAATTCTTGTATAATGTTTCTTTTTTGTTAGGTGACAGTATGAGCATACACTTAAAGTAATGGTAAACTTTAAAATCAGGTCTGGAATCTAAGCAATATTGTACAGAGACTTTATTTGATCACTTCTAATAAAGATGCGCTATAACTTACTTTTTAATCTAGCAGTGCCATTCTAATACCTCGTGCTCCGGCTGCCCACTTCAAAGCTGATATTTTTGTCAGCTAACAGTTTGAACGGTTCTTCAATCAGCGCTGTAACTACAAAAAAAGTGCTGTACGAATAGAGCGCCGATTGGAGAACAGCTCAAACCGATAGCTCACAAAAATATGAATTTAAAAAATAAGTTGCAGCACATCTTCATTAGAAGTGATCAATAAAAGTCCATCTAAAATATCACTTAGATTCTGGACATGATTTTAAAAAATGTATAGTTTACCATCACTTTAAACTAATTAAAAAACTTTTTATGCATTTGTCTGCTAGCAAACAATTGTGGAGCTATTGAACGTGTTTTTTTGCCTTTTTTGTGTTAAGAATCAGATTTAACAACAAATCTTCAGTTATATGAACAGTGTAAAAAAGGAAACAATGAATTAATTTATAATAAACTGTGATCACTAAGCATTGAAGTGTCAAAATCTTACCAAGCTATTTTTTAATATAAACAATCTCTTCATATATTCTTTAGGATTCAAAGCTAAAACAGTTTTTTTTTTCGTGACTTGTGAAAGGACACATTGGGGCATATGTATCAATGTGCGAGCGGACATGATACGAAGTAGCGTATCATGTCCGCTGCACATCGATAAATGCAGACAGCATACGCTGTCGGCATTTATCATTGCACCAGCAGGGGGTGTCAATCAACCCGAATGTATTCGATCGGGTTGATTTCTTTCCGCCGCCTCAGAGCAGGCGAACAAGTTATGGAGCAGCGGTCTTTAGACCGCAGCTTCATAACTTCTTGATAACTTCTGTTTCCATACGGAGCTTGCTAAATATGCCCCAATGTCCAGTCATTGAATTGCTAATATTAGGCACATCTCATTTACATTCTTCAATATATAAATTAAAGTAATATCAGAAAACTCTAGTTTTCCCATATTTAACATGGGACTTTAATACTAAAAAAGCAAATAGTAATAATTTAACAGCAATATGTTATTCTCTATAACATATATTTTATTTAACTAAAATGTAAACTATTTAATGTATTTTTGTTTAAACAAAAGTTTATACTTACAGATAGTGTAAGGCAGAGGCAATGTTATTTATATATAAAGTATGTGTGAGTTTCTGTCTCACATCTATGAAAATCACATAGCTGTATTCATTTTGCAAGTAGATTATGTTCTGGGATTGATTCATCAACTACTTACTAAAGAGATAGAAAGACCAAAAAGCTACTAAATCAATCCTTGTTTAGACTTTTCATAAAAAGCTACTCCATTTTATTTTACAATTAGGAGAGTATTTTATAATACTTTCAAGTACTATTCATGCAGTTCCAAAATGTTCAAAAGACCAGTTTTTATTTGCAAATTATTCTTTGTGTACTCTATGTAATGTATTTGTTTTAAATACACTGCAATGCATGTAGCTATACATATATATATATATATATATATATATATATATATATATATATATATATATATATATATAGGCACTATTATTTATAAGCTTTTTGTTTTTTAGGTTTTTACCTCAAATCCAATTCTAAAATCAGTGTTGAGTATGAAAAAGAAAAAAAAGCAATTCCAATTATTAAGGGTATTTCAAATACAGGATAATATTGCAGTACTCATATTTCCTAATATGTATACATTTTATTATATGTTTTCTCCTATTGAGCCAACAATCTGGCAGTTGAAATGTTAAAAGTTCCTATAGTGTATAATAAATTGTTTTCTTCTAGATGTCAAATAAAGTGTATTTTTTCACAGACACTGTTACAAAGTGTAACAAGCACATCTCCTATTGTATAATTCTTTGTTAGGAATGCAATAGAGTTTAAGATGATAAATAAATTGTATGTACATCGTAGTGAAAAGAGGGCACAATCAAGTGGACTGTAACCTACAGAGATATGCAACATCGTCACTTAAATGCATAGCTAGAATCTCTCTATTACAAGGATGTCTACATACAAACAGAAATATACATGGAACTCAAGGGATTTATTTTACTGTTGTAAGAGGCCTAATTCTCCTTGATGTTTTTAAGACATCAGAAATGAATCAAGGTTTTTTGCTTTTTTTGAAAGTGGAATCAGCCTATTTTCTTTCACTTGTATTTGTCATAAACATCTGAGGGTAGCAGATTTGATGTTGCTAGCTAAATCATCAGTACCCTGCTTCTGACCAAGACTGTCCACATATCCACTCCGCATTCAGGAGCTCTGTCCAACCCATTGTGTTTCTTCAGGTCTTGATGACTCATTCAACTGAGGTTCACTGCTGACAGCTTTTTGGGCATCCTCTCCCCCTTCTGGGCTAAATGGATTAGTCTCAATGGGAATATTAGGGGTCACAGAGGCATCTGCTGAAGCAGTGTCTTCACCATTTCTGGAAAGCTGTGGTGACTCAGGTATTTGTTGAGCATTATTGTTATTATTATTTCCCTAGTAAAGAAAATACATCAAATTAATGAGGATATGACCCTATCTAGACAAAAGATTGTGTTTTTTTACTGCCTATACATTTTACAAAAAACAAGTTTTAATTTAAAGGGACAGTCTACACTTTAGTCATGTTAAAGTCTTACCTTAGATTTTATTACAAGACCAGAGACTCATATTTTGCATTTCTTTCAATTTACTGCTCTGACAGCTTTTAAAAGTACATAAAGTTAGATATAATATACAAATAACAAGTGAAACATCACATAAAACGAAGTAACCAATGAGGAAAGGTCCATGGAAGCAAGAGATATCAACCAATTAGCATGGTCATAAAGACCATAAACAGTCCAGAGAGCACCAATACCTCCTCTTTATTTTCGCTGCTCTGGAAAGATAAGTACCTAGCTTTTTCTCATGATAAAATGTTTCTGTTTAGCAAATTTCCCTAATAAAATGTTTTTCTGTGTTTCTTTGGTCTTTTATTCTATGCTACTTATTATTACTGCTGTTTTTTCAATGTTGTTTATTACCCTATTTGTGGGAATAATATTTTCCCTGTATCAACTCAGTTTTTATTTTTCTTAGCTATGTTGCTTTAGCTTTTACCGCTACGATCTCTGTTCTTCCTCCTCACTCGACCAGCAGCCAATTTGGCCCGCCCCCTTTCTTGTTTCCCGCCCTCTCTCCTCAGAGCTCTGGTAACTCCTCCATTTCAGTGAGGAAAATGTCTCTAGTGGTTTTATCCACCACTAGGTGGAGGCATCCCTTCACTTTTGAGCCTACCAACTTCCTCATTATTAGGCTCTGTTTTCCATATTATTTGCTTCAGTAAGAATTTTGTAAGTAGTTACTTTCTTATTTTCAGCAGTTTATTTTCAAATTAAAATATTGGCCTCTGAGTGTCACTATTTCCCTTCTCTTTCATACATTCATCTTTTTATAACTTTTATTGTTGCTGCTTGGATTATTAGTTTATTATAATTATTAATAATTTTTTTTCTTTTTTATAATTTTGTCAAAATTTTCCCTTTTTTCCCCTGTGGCTCTTATGATGTCTCATGAAGAAAACAAAATTTATGCTTACCTGATGAATTTATTTCTCTTGTGGTGTATCCAGTCCACGGGTTCATCCATTACTTGTGGGATATTCTCCTTCCCAACAGGAAGTTGCAAGAGGACACCCACAGCAGAGCTGTCTATATAGCTCCTGCCCTAACTGCCACCCCCAGTCATTCGACCGAAGACAAGCAAGAAAAAAGGAGAAACTATTGGGTGCAGTGGTGACTGTAGTTTAAAAATAAAAAACACCTGCCTTAAAATGACAGGGCGGGCCGTGGACTGGATACACCACAAGAGAAATAAATTTAACAGGTAAGCATAAATTTTGTTTTCTCTTGTAAAGGTGTATCCAGTCCAAGGGTTCATCCATTACTTGTGGGATACCAATACCAAAGCTTTAGGACACGGATGAAGGGAGGGACAAGGCAGGAACTTAAACGGAAGGCACCACTGCCTGTAAGACCTTTCTCCCAAAAATAGCCTCCGAGGAAGCAGAAGTATCGAATTTGTAGAATTTAGAAAAGGTATGAAGCGAAGACCAAGTCGCCGCCTTACAAATCTGTCCAACAGAGGCCTCATGTTTAAAAGCCCATGTGGAAGCTACTGCTCTAGTAGAATGAGCTGTAATTCTTTCAGGAGGCTGCTGGCCAGCAGTCTCATAAGCTAAGCGGATTAAGCTTCTTAGCCAAAAAGAAAGAGAAGTTGCCGAAGCCTTTTGGCCTCTCCTCTGTCCAGAGTAGACGACAAACAAAGCAGATGTTTGACAAAAATCCTTTGTAGCTTGTAAATAAAACTTTAAAGCAGGAACCACATCAAGATTGTGTAACAGACGTTCCTTCTTCGAAGAATGAACATAATGAAGGAACAACAATCTCCTGATTGATACTCTTATTAGATACCACCTTAGGAAGAAACCCAGGTTTGGTACGTAAAACTACCTTATCTGCATGGAAAATCAGATAAGGGGAATCACACTGTAAAGCAGATAACTCCAAAACTCTTCGAGCCGAGGAGATAGCTACTAAAAACAGAACTTTCCAAGATAAAAGTTTAATATCTATGGAATGCAAAGGTTCAAACGGAACCACTTGAAGAACTTTAAGAACTAAATTTAAACTCCATGGCGAAGCGACAGGTTTAAACACAGGCTTGATTCTGACCAAAGCCTGACAAAACGCCTGAACGTCTGGAACCTCAGCCAGATGTTTGTGCAAAAGAATAGACAGAGCAGAAATCTGTCCCTTTAAGGAACTAGCTGACAATCCCTTCTCCAATCCTTCTTGGAGAAAGGATAATATCCTAGGAATCCTGACCTTACTCTATGAGTAACCCTTGGATTCACACCAATGAAGATATTTACACCATATCTTATGATAGATTTTCCTGGTGACAGGCTTTCGAGCCTGAATTAAGGTATCAATGACCTACTCGGAAAAACCACGCTTTGATAAAATCAAGCGTTCAGTCTCCAAGCAGTCAGACGCAGAGAAATTAGATTTGGATGTTTGAAGGGACCTTGAAGTAGAAGGTCCTGCCTCAGCGGCAGAGTCCATGGTGGAAAGGATGACATGTCCACCAGATCTACATACCAAGTCCTGCGTGGCCACGCAGGAGCTATCAAAATCACAGAAGCTCTCTCCTGCTTGATCTTGGCAATCAGACGAGGGAGCAGAGGAAATGGTGGAAACACATAAGCCAGGCTGAAGGACCAGGGCGCTGCTAGAGCATCTATCAGCGCTGCCTGGGGATCCCTTGACCTGAACCTGTAACAAGGAAGCTTGGCGTTCTGACGAGACGCCATGAGATCCAGTTCTGGTTTGCCCCATAGTTGAATCAGCTGGGAAAATACCTCCGGATGGAGCTCCCACTCCCCCGGATGAAAAGTCCGCCGACTTAGAAAATCCGCCTCCCAGTTCTCTACTCCTGGGATATGGATAGCTGATAGATGGCAAGAGTGAACCTCTGCCCATAGAATTATCTTTGAAACCTCCAACATTGCCAGGGGGCTCCTTGTTCCCCCCTGATGGTTGATATAGGCTACAGTCGTGATGTTGTCCGACTGAAATCTGATAAACCTGACCGCAGCTAGCTGAGGCCAAGCCTGAAGAGCATTGAATATCGCTCTTAGTTCCAGAATGTTTATCGGAAGGGACATTAATACCTGTTAATCCAATTTGCCCCATCTTCCATCATGTACCGAAAATTCACAAGAATGCGGGGTGTCCTCCGGGTAGACCAATTGTGGCAGAAATTGGCTCATTATTTGAGCCTCTAGCTGAATGGCTAGATTCTATACTACAACCTATAGCTATGTCACAGTTGAGCTACCTACAGGACACCTCGCATCTTTTGCTTACTTTGGAGCATACCCAATGGCACACTGAGTTTACTTGGGGAGTTATTGACATAACTTCATTATATACCTCTATTCCCCAAACACAGGGTATTATGGCTGTTAGATATTTCATGCAGAGAGACTCCATCTATACTGAAGTAGAAATAGACTATATCTGTGAAATACTTAAATTTCTTTTATCACACAATTACTTTTTCTTTATTAACGAATATTTTTTAAAGACATGCGGTACGGCGATGGGGGGCAAAGTTTGCCCCATCGTTCGCTAATATTTACGTAGCATGGTGGGAACAAAAACATCTTTACTCTTTGGATAATCCTTGGTGTGATAAAATAGCACTATATGTGCGCTATATCGACGATCTGCTTTTTATATTCAAAATGCCGCTGGATGATGGTTTATTTCAAAATTTTATATCTTATTGTGATAACAATGAGATGAACTTGAAATTTACAGGTGAATATAGTCAAGAAAAAATTAATTATTTGGATTTAACATTACAAATTATCGATAATACTATTACTACAAGGACCTACAGAAAGCCAACAGCTGGCAACACAGTTCTACACGCCAAGTCACAGCACCCCCAACATCTAGTACAATCTATTCCTAAATTACAATTTATAAGAATCAGATGTAATACAAAACTAGATGAGGTTTATGAAGAGCAGTCTATAGATCTTAAAGATAGACTAACAAAAAGAGGATATAGACCTAAAAAGTTAGAAGAGGTGAGAAAAGCAACTAAATATTATGATGGAGCCATAAAGAATAAAGAAGACACATATACCAAATTTGATGATGCCATTGTATTTTCAACTCCATATAGTCAACAGTATAATCAGATAGTACGGATTATTAAAAAACATCTCAACGTACTAAAAGCTGATGAAACCTTACAGCCATATATAAAAAACTGTACATTTGTATCAAAAAAGTAAAAAACCCTGGCATAATCGTTGTCTCCAAGTTTGGTAAAAAATGATAAAGTACAGAGACAAAGTGTCACCAGGTGGCTAAATAAGAAAGGCACCTTTAAATGTGGTACTAGAACTTGTCTAGCTTGTCCAAATATCTTACAGGAGGACCACTTTATATGCCAAGTAAATAAGAGAATTTACCCGATAGATTTTTATGCCAACTGTGGTTTCAAATATGCAATTTATTTACTCACATGTAATATTTGTTTTTTCCAATACATAGGAAAAACTACACGTACAGTAAGGACACGTTTTAATGAACACGTAAGGGATGTAAAAAATTATTGTAAAGATTCCACAGTGGCTGATCATTTTAATAACTTACATTTTACCAACATAGCCAATCTCTCATTACAAATCATAGACATAGCAAAAACTCCAATAAGAGGTGGTAATAGGGATAAGATACTGGAAAAGAAAGAACTCTATTGGATTCTGAAATTGTGTACACGTTATCCATTGGGAATGAACAGAGAATGTGACATTAATTTCTTTATAGATAACTAATATTATACTGTTATTGCATTATGTCCCCATATAAGATCTCTATCTATATAGAGATTTTATATATACGTATACATAGCTATTTTCCACTTCTAATCAATACATTATGTGTTAAAATAGTTCTCAAGTATTAGGATTTTTTTTATAAGTATATTGGCTGCATGATCTAAGAAATATCCTAAATATCACAATTAGCAATTGTATCCATAGTATGGTTTACTTATTTAACTGTTTCAAATGTATATACATATATAAAAAAACACCTACAGTTTAATACCACACTGCTGCTGTGATCAAAACTTCATAGGCATTTATAACCTTTAAGGTAAATTATTAATATATGAATATTTACTGCTTTGCCTATTCTTAAATTATTTTTTGTATTTGCTTTAATTGTTTTTGCTTTATAATTTCATATTAGTTCTTTCTTATACAAATGACAATCTTTGCATAGGAAAAACCTTGATATTAGGAGAATATAGTCCAAGTTTGTATTTATAAACTTAAGCTATAATATTTTCAGTGTGTTATACATAGGTTTTTGTTTTTACTCTAACATATTACTTCCTTTTTGGACATGAGGTGGTTAAATTTGATTGCCTCATTTTCCAATAAAGGCTTTGAGTTTAGACACAGACTTCAGTCTATGAGTAAGCGCCCACAGTGGCGTGAAACATGTTAGACTGTCCGTTACCTATACTGCCTGTCTGCATTTACTTTTTAATTTTTGGATTCCAATAAAGTGTTATACTGTTTTTATACACTTGCGGTTTGGAGTTGTGCCTGCCTACTCTTTTTTCCTTTGACTACTTTTGCGGTTTGATCCGCCGCTATCGGCTATGGCATACCAGAGGTCAGGAGTTTCACGCCCACACAGTCTTTCTGGGCTTCCTTGCCAAGGTTCTGGTAACTACTTCACTTTTAAACCTGAGTAAGTATAACACCCCAGATTCTCTGAATGGTACCCCTCTTCAGAGGTAGCTGAGTACATTGATTTTTATCTAATCCTTTAGATCAAGAAGTTTATAGTAAATTACTAGCTGAATGTCCTCGCCATTCCCTTCCAGGCAAATCTTCGATCACTCCTGAAATTGACCCTCAAATTTTAAAATTTTTAGGTTCCCATGGTTCTAGCATTAAAAGAGGATCTGAAAAACTCCTAAAATTATGCCAAGACAAGCTTTTAAATGTTTCTGGTCCCATGTCAAAGATTTTTGAACCAGCAGAAGAATCTGTTGCCAGCAATTGCTCTGTTGATCCCCAGATTGTTATTGTTATTGAATATATCCAAAGAGCTTTTGTTTTACTTGGAAATGCCAACACGGCTTTAGCCCGTGAACGTAGAAGATCCATTCTTTGCAGATTGGATCCTAAACTTACGGATTTCGCAAAAAAATAAGACATCTACATAGTCTTCTCTTTGGAGAAGAATATCTTAAACAAACTTAACGATTACACTAAAACTTTTTCATCTTTGTCCAAAACCAAAAACCACTATTAAAAAGACTCTATACCAAAATCCTTAGGGCCGAAAAGAGAAGGGGTCGTTTTCCCAGCCGTCAACCATTCATTTCCAGACCCCAATATTTCCAGCAGCAACAACATTTCCAACAACAACAATTTGCAGCTCCTTTCTTCCCCACAAGACCACACTTCTAGCCAAGAGGTCCAAGATCAAGAGGCCGCTTTAGAACCCCGTCAGGTAATTTCTCTTCTTCCTCTCTTTTCCCCTAAAAAAGATGGGTGGTCATCTAGCTCATTTTCTTCCAAATTGGCTCCTTATAACCTCAGATCCATGGATTCTTTAGACTATTTCTGGAATCCTCATATAATTCATTTGTATCCCTGTCCAAATTGTCCGTCCTCGTCCTATTCTCTTCTCAGACACTGTTCTCTCAGCCATAGATTCAGAAATTTCCTCTCTAATCTCCAAACAAGCAGTAGAGCTCGCCCCTTCAGACAAATACAGCTACATAAGCAATATTTTCCTAGTAAAAAAGAAGAATGAACAGTTTTGTCCTGTCATCAACCTCAAGACCATAAATTATTATGTAACATACCAACATTTCAAAATGGTAGGTATCCATCTTCTGCGGGATTCGTTTCTAGACAAGGATTGGTTTGTCAGATTAGACCTCAAGGATGCATACATTACCATTCCAATAAAATTTTTCCTACAGGAAATTCCTTCATTTCTTTTGGAAACAAACTCTTTGACAATTCACATGCCTTCGATTTGGTCTGTCAACCGCCCCCTGGATTTTTACAAAAATCTTGAAACCGGCCATTGCTTGTTTAAAGGGACAGTCTAGACAGGATTTTTTATTGTTTTAAAAGATAAATAATCCCTTTTTTGCATAACCAACACAGTTATAATAATATACTTTTAACCTCTGTGATTATCTTGTATCTAAGCCTCTGCAAACTGCCCCTTTATTTCAGTTCTTTTGACAGACTTGCAGTTTAGCCAATCAGTGCCTGCTCCCAGATAACTTCACGTGCACGAGCACAGTGTTATCTATATAAAATACGTGAACTAACACCCTCTAGTGGTGAAAAACTGTTAAAATGCATTCTGAAAAGAGGTGGCCTTCAAGGTCTAAGAAATTAGCATATGAACCTCCTAGGTTAAGCTTTCAACTAAAAATACCAAGAGAACAAAGCAAAATTAGTGATTAAAAATAAATTGGAAATTTGTTTAAAATTACATGCTCTATCTGAATCATGAAAGTTTATTTTGGCCTAGACTGTCCCTTTAAGATTCAGAGGAATCTGTATCATGAATCAGGACCCTTCTACTCTTCTGCTTCATCTGAACACTACTATTTCTCTTCTGGAGAATCTTGGTTTTATCATCAACAAAGAGACATCCTCCTCTCTTCTTCCTTCTCAATCCATTGGGTTTCCAGATCAACACCTTAGATTCCACCTTAAGCCTACCTCTGGAAAAATTGAACAACATCAAGAAATACATTTCCTCTCTTCTCAAGAAATCTTGCTTCCCTTTAAGAGCTTTAGCCCGTATTATTTGTCTTCTTAAATCCTCAATCCAGGCCATCTTCCCAGCCCCTCTTCATTATTGGGCTCTTCGACGCTTGAAAATCTCCCGTCTCCAAAAAAGGTTTTTCTTATCATCGCATCTCTCTGTCTTCAGAAGCCAAAGAAGAACTTATCTGGTGGATTAAAAACATAGAAGCCTGGAATGGCAAGGCCATTTTCTGTTGTTTTCCAGATTTCATCATAGAATTGGATGCCAGCCGTTCTGGTTGGGGAGCTTGTTGCGGTTCTTCAATCACCGGAAGAAAAATGGACCTTGGCAGAATCTAATCTTCATATCAATTGCAAAGAACTCCTGGCAGGATCTTTTGCAATTTCCTTAAATCAAATCTTCCCATCTCAGTCCTCCTTCGTATGGACAATCTTTAAGCTGTCCGGTATTACAAGAATCTTGGCCTCCTGGAACCAAATGATGTTATATCTCAGCTTGGTCTAAATTGTCTAGCTGGTGTGTCCAGAGGGACTTGGATCACTTTTCCACTCCTTGAAATCATATCTTAGATTATTTCTCTTTCCTCTTTGATTTGGGCCTTGCCTACAGATTCATCAATATAGCCCATTCTGCTATTTCAGCTGGAAATGTTCTTACCAACAATACTCCAGTTGGTAAACTTCACCAAGTTTGTAGACTTCTTAAAGCAATCCGTATTTAGAAACCTCCCACTTTTAAATATTCCTTATTCTGGGATGTTGATTTGGTTCTCTTATTCATTAATAAATGGCCTTCTAATGATATGCTTTTTCTTAAGCAACTATCTGCTAAACTTGCCACTCTTTTATGTTTGCTCTCCTTTCGCAGAGTTTCTGATGTCCACGCTATTGATATTAACTCCCAAATGTTTTCCCCTTTTGTTGTCACCTTCTCTCTCTCGAGAAGAACTAAATGTCTTTCTAAATCTATCTTCTATCCTTTTTTCCCTGACCAACCAAATTTATGTGTTGTCCTCTGTTTGAAAGAATACCTTTCCCGTACTCAACCCTTTTGTCATTCTTCTTCTCCTCAGCTTCTTATCTCTTTTGTTTCTCCTTTTAAACCTGTCACCTCTACCTCTATTGCCAGGTGGGTAAAAACATAAATTATGCTTACCTGATAATTTAATTTACATCTGTGGGAGGAGAGTCCACGGCTTCATTCATTACTTGTGGGAATTAAGAACCTGGCCACCAGGAGGAGGCAAAGACACCCCGGCCAAAGGCTTAAATACCTCCCCCACTTCCCTCATCCCCTAGTCATTCTGCTAAGGAAACAAGTAACAGTAGGAGAAATATCAGGGTAAAAACAGTGCCAGAAGAACAGAAATAAATTTTGGTCCGTCCACCGGAGAAACGGGCGGGAGCTGTAGATGCTCCTTCCACAGATGGAAATGAAATTATCAGGTAAGCATAATTTATGTTTTCCATAGAGGACACTGAATGAAAAAAACGGGAGGGCAAAAGGAGGCGGACCCTAAACTAAGGGGGAAACCACAGCCTGCAAAACCTTTCTCCCAAAAGCCACTTCCGCCGAAGGAAAGACATCAAATTTGTAAAATTTAGCAAAAATATGTAGGGAGGACCAAGTAGCCGCCTTACAAATCTGCTCCATAGAGGCCTAATTTTTAAAGGCCCATGAAGAAGCCACTTCCCTAGTTAAGTGAGCCATAATCCTCTGAGGAGGCGTATGTCCTGCTGTCTCATAGGCCAAGCGAATAATGCTCCTCAACAAAAAGGATAGGGAAGTGGATGAGGCCCTCTGCGCTTCCCCGGCCTGAAGATAGAACTTCAAGGCCTGAACCATATCCAAATTATGAAGTAACCCTTCCTTTGAAGAAGAAGGGTTAGGACACAAGGAAGGAACTATTATCTCCTGATTGATGTCACGATTCGACACAACATTGGGAAGAAATCCCAACCCAGTGCGAAGAACAACCTTATCTGCATGAAAAACCAGGTAAGGAGGCTCACATTGCAAGGCCGCCAACTCAGAGACTCTGCGTGCCGATGCAATAGCCAACACGAATAGAACCTTAAAGGAAAGCATTTTAATGTCAAGCAAATGCATAGGCTCAAACGGAGATCTCTGCAAAATCTTAAGTACCAAGTTTAAGCTCCAAGGGGGAGCAGAATTTATAAAGACAGGTCTGATCCTCGACAGAGCCTGAACAAAGGACTGGACATCAGGAAGCTCCGTAAGCTTCTTGTGTAACAGTACAGATAAAGCCAAAATCTGTCCTTTTAAGGAACTGGCAGCAAGTCCCTTCTCCAACCCATCCTGGAGGAAGGACAGGATCCTGGATACCCTAACCTTGTGCCAGGGATACCCACGTTCCTCACACCAGGACAAATAGGTCCTCTACACCTTATGTTAGATGAGACGCGTGACCAGCTTCCTGGCTTGAATGAGTTTATCAATCACTCTCTCAGAAAAACCTCTCTTGGCTAGGTCTAAGCGTTGAATCTCCATGCAGTCAGCCTCAGAGAATCCAGATTTTGATGTAGAAAGGGACCCTGAACCAGCAGATCCCTGCGACAAGGTAACTTCCATGGCAGAGACGATGACATCCTCACCAGATCCGCAAACCACATCCTCTGTGGCCACAAAGAAGCAATTAGAATAGCCGAAGCTTGCTCCTGCTTGATGCGGGCCACTACTCGAGGTAGAAGTGGTAACGGTGGAAATATGTATACTAGGTTGAACTCCAAAGGCACCGCTAAGGCATCTATCAGCACTGCCTGGGGATCCCTGGACTGCCACATGTATCTGGGTAGCTTGAAGTTGAGTCTATCTCCGGCATCCCCCATCTGATGCAGATCTCCGCAAACACCTCGGGATGGAGAGACCATTCAAGTGGATGAAACGATTGTCTGCTGAGAAAATCCGCTTCCCAGATGTCCACACCCGGGATGTGAATCGCTGATAGCGAACAGTTGTGGGTCTCTGCCCACTCCAGATACTTCCTTCATGGCTAGGGAGCTTCCTGTTCCCCCCTGATGGTTGATGTAAGCCACCAAGGTAATATTGTCAACGGCCCTCCCTGTCAACGTTGAAGATCGCTCGAAGTTCCAGAATATTGATCGGGAGGAGCGAATCCTCTCAAGTCCACCTGCCCTGTGCCTTCCTGGCACCCCAAACAGCTCCCCTGACTTCCAACCGTGGTCACAATCTCCCGGGATGTCCCCTGGGACAGTTGGCCCGGGCAGATCCACCAAGAGAGGGATTCCCTCACTTGGTTGTCCAGAGATATCTGTTGGGATAGGTCTGAGTGATTGCCGTTCCATTGTCTCAACATGCACAACTAAAGAGGTCTGAGATGGAACCTGGCGAATGGAATGACATCTATGCTGGATACCATGAGCCCAATCACCTCCATACACTGGGCCACAGATGGCCTCGAGGAGGTCTGAAGGGCAAGACAGCTGGACGCAATCTTGCAACATCTCTGATCTGTCAGGAATATTTTCATAGAAATGGAATCTATTATCATGACCAGGAATTCCACTCTGTTGCTGAGGACCAGGGAACTCTTTCCTACATTTATCTTCCATCCATGGGATCGAAGGAGAAGAAGAAGAGCTCTCGAATGGTCCTCTGCGAGACTGTAGGAGGGAGCCTGGACAGGATGTCGTCCAGATAAGTTGCCACTGCAATACCTCTGGCTCTCGCCACTGCGAGCAGCGATCCCAGAACCTTCGTGAAGACTCTTGAGGCAGTCGCCAGGCCGAACGGTAGGGCTACAAACTAGAAATGTAAATCTTAGGAACCTGAAATGATCCCGGTGGATTGGCACGTAAAGGTAGGCATCTTTCAAATCTATTGTAGTCTTGAACGATGGGACCAACAAAAACTTGTTTAGGCACTTTAGGTCTAGGATCAGACGAAACGTGCCCTCCTCCTTTGGGACCACGAAAAGGTTTGAATAATAGCCCAGACCTCTTTTTGCCGGTGGTACTAGTACGATTACCCCAAGAAAGGAGAGATCCCTTGCGCACTCCAGAAAGGCGTCTCTCTTCTCTGGTCTTGATGATAGGGGCAGATTCCTCCTGTCAAACCTAAGCGGATGAGTCTTGAACCCTATCCTGTAACCCTGGGCGATGACCTCCAGAACCCAAGGGTCCTGAACGTCTCTTATCCAGGCCTCCACAAAAAGAGATAGTCTGCCCCCTACTCTATCCATAGATGGATCGGGGGCCACCCCCTCATGCTGATTTTGTCTCGGCGGACTTATTGCTCTGCTTGGCTTTGTTCCAAACTCTCACTGAGAGGCTGACAGGACTACTTAGAACTCCAGTCCCATTCCGAAGAGTACTACCATCTATAAGAGACTAATCTGAATCTTCCGACAATTCTTTGCCAACCTCCTGTGACAAGGGATGAGGGAAGTGGGGGAGGTATTTAAGCCTTTGGCTGGGGTGTCTTTGCCTCCTCCTGGTGGAAAGGCTCTTAATTCCCCCAAGTAATGAATAAAGCCGTAGACTCTCCTCCCATTAAGATGGAAATGGATTATGCTCCTCTCTGGTGTGGAAGAATCCTTTTCGGCTCACTTCATTTGTGGAGCTTCTGCCTCCAAAGCATTTTTAAAGTCTTCTTCCCTCCAAGATATTTGAAATGCAGCAGATTGGTCTTCGGACTCCACTTTCAGACAGTTTTATTTTAAACCTATTAGCAACGGTGCTTTTTCTTTGATTTCATGATCCATTTTGCTTTAAACTAGCAAAATATGAGTCTCTGGCCTTGTAATAAAATTCTGATTATCCTAGCTTTAGTGTAACTATAATCTAGATTTTATTAAAGACACAGAGACAAATATTTTCCCACCCTGGTAAAAAAAATCTTTATTGTCCCTCCCAATGTTTTATCTCATGGTGAATCTGTATTAATATTTATTCTTATTTTCAGCACCTACCTCCCAAAACGTCCTCTTCAACTGATTCGGATGCTCTTTCCTCTTCTAAATCATCTTATCAAGGATCTCCTGCAACAAAACTGGATTCCCAAAAAAATTCTTTCCTGCCACAACCTCAAGTTTGTACAAGTTTGTACACCCCGTTTTCAGAATGACTCTGAGTTTTTGTTATTAGCTTTTCTTCTCCCAGTTATGGTCGTTATGAGCATGCTGATTGGTTGATATCTCCTGCTGCTTCCATGGACCTTTCCTCATTGGTTCTTTCGTTTTCTGTGATTTTTCACTTGTTATTTGTATACTATATTTAACTTTATGTTTTTTTTAAAAGCTGTCAGAGCAGTAAATTTAAAGTTATGCAAAATATTCATCTCTGTGTCTTAAATAAAATCTAGATTATAGCTACACTAAAGGTAGGATAATCTGAATTAAGCTGCAAATAGCCTCCTACACCCCTTTCTGTATCATGAAGCAGTAATAGTAAAAAGCTATTTTAAAATAAATATTGTTTCAGTCCACTTTGAAATTGCTATCATGCTCCGCCCACTGATGACATCACAATCTGGGCTGCATTAAAGGCTTCCCTAGTTACAAAAGATTCACTAGTTGGACAGACTATCAATGCTATTCAGCAGAGTGCATAGATGCAGCTCAGATGGTAAATGGGCACGCAATAAAAGAAAATTAATTTTTTTATCTTTTTGGATACGATGAGTCCACGGATTTCATCCTTACTTGTGGGATATCGCCTCCTGGTCAGCAGGAGGAGGTAAAGAGCACCACAGCAAAGCTGTATATATAGCTCCTCCCTTCCCTCCCACTCCAGTCATTCGACCGAAGTTAGGAAGAGAAAGGAAAAAACCAAGGTGCAGAGGTGACTGAAGTTTAACAAAAATAAAGACCTGTCACATAAAACAGGTAGGGCCGTTGACTCATCGTATCCAAAAAGAAATAAATTTATCAGGTAAGCATAAATTTTCTTTTCTTTTTTAAGATACGATGAGTCCATGGATTTCATCCTTACTTGTGGGATACAATACCAAAACTATAGTACACGGATGAAAAGGGAGGGACAAGACAGGGAACCTAAACGGAAGGCACTACTGCTTGAAGAACTTTCCTCCCAAAAGCAGCCTCAGCAGAGGCAAAAGTATCAAATTTGGAAAAAGTGTGAAAAGATGACCAAGTTGCAGCTTTGCAAATCTGCTCAACAGAAGCATAATTTTTGAATGCCCATGAGGAAGCCACAGCTCTAGTGGAATGAGCCGTAATTCGTTCAGGAGGCTGCCGTCCAGCAGTCTCATATGCAAAACGGATGATACTCTTCAGCCAAAAAGAAAGAGGTAGCCGTAGCTTCCTGACCCCTATTTCTCCCTGAAAAAACAACAAACAGAGAAGATGTTTGTCGAAAATCCTTACTCGCTTGTAAATAAAACTTTAAAGCACGGACTACGTCTAAATTATGTAACAGATGTTCCTTCTTAGAAGAAGGATTAGGACACAAAGAAGGAACAACAATTTCCTGATGAATATTCTTGTTTGAAACAACCTTAGGAAGAAAACCAGGCTTAGTGCGTAACACCACCTTATCCGCATGGAAAATAAGATAAGGAGAATCATATTGCAATGCCAAAAGCTCAGACACCCTTCGAGCAGAAGAAATAGCAACCAAAAATAAAACCTTCCAAGATAACTAAATATCTATGGAATGCATAGGTTCAAACGGAATTCCCTGAAGAACTCTAAGAACTAAATTCAAACTCCAAGGAGGAGCAATTTGGTCTAAAAACAGGCCTGATTTTAGTCAGAGCCTGACAAAAAGATTGAACATCTGGAACTCCTGCTAGATGCTTGTGTAACAAAATAGATAAAGCAGAAATTTGTCCCTTTAAAGAACTAGCCGACAACCCTTTCTCCAATCCGTCTTGGAGAAAAGACAAAATTCTCGGAATCCTAACCCTACTCCATGAGTAGCCCTTGGATTCACACCAATAAAGATATTTACGCCATATCTTATGGTAAATTATCCTAGTAACAGGCTTACGTGCCTGAATCAAAGTATCTATTACCGAATCAGAAAAACCTTGCTTAGATAAAATTAAGCGTTCAATCTCCAGGCAGTTAGCTGCAGAGAAACGAGATTTGGGTGACAGAAGGGACCCTGAATGAGAAGGTCTCTCCTCAACGGGAACTTCCACTGTGGTTTGAGATGACATCTCCACCAGATCGGCATACCAAATTCTGCGAGGCCACGCAGGCGCGATGAGGATCACTGATGCCCTCTCCTGTTTGACTCGAGCAATCACCCGGGGAAGGAGAGCAAATGGAGGGAATACATAAGCTAGGCTGAAAGACCAAGGCACTGCCAAGGCATCTATCAGCTCGGCCTGGGGATCCCTGGACCTGGACCCATATCTCGGAAGCTTGGCATTCTGACAAGATGCAATGAGATCCAACTCTGGTCTGCCCCATCTGAGAATCAGGGCGGAAAAGACTTCCGGATGGAGTTCCCACTGACCCGGATGAAATGTCTGTCTGCTCAGAAAATCTGCTTCCCAGTTTTCCACCCCTGGGTTGTGAATCACTGACAGATGGCAGGAGTGAGACTCTGCCCACTGAATTATCTTGGCTACTTCTATCATCGCTAAGGAACTCCTTGTTCATCCCTGATGATTGATGTAAGCTATCATCGTTATATTGTCTGACTGGAATCTGATGAATTGGGCTGCAGTCAACTGAGGCCAAGCCAGAAGCGTATAGAAAATTGCTCTCAACTCTAGGATATTGATGGGAAGTAGAGACTCTGCCAGAGTCCATACACCCTGAGCCTTTAGGGAGTTCCAAACTGCTCCCCAACCTAACAGACTGGCATCTGTTGTCACTATCACCCATGAGGGTCTGCGGAAGCATGTCCCCTGGGACAGATGATCCAGCGACAACCACTATAGAAGAGAATCCCTTGTCTCCTGATCTAGATGTATTAGAGGAGACAGATCTGTATAATCTCCATTCCTCCATTCCACTGCCTGAGCATGCTCAATTGCAGAGGCCTGAGATGGAACCGTGCAAATGGTACAATGTCCATGGCCGCCACCATCAATCCGATTACCTCCATGCACTGAGCCACTGACGGACGAGGATTGGACTGAATGGTTCGACATGTATTCAGAATCTTTAACTTTCTGACCTCTGTCAGAAAAATCTTCATTGAAATAGAGTCGATTACAGTTCCTAGAAAGGGCACCCTTGTCTGAGGAACTAATGAACTCTTTTCCAGGTTTACCTTCAACCCGTGGGTCCTTAGAAAGGAAAACACAATGTCGGTATGGGACCTTGCCAGTTGAAATGGATCAGTATATCGTCCAGATAAGGTGCCACTGCTATACCCCGCGGCCTTAGAACCGCCAATAAAGACCCTAGAACTTTTGTGAAAATTCTGGGTGCCGTTGCCAACCCGGAAGGAAGAGCCACAAACGGATAGTGTTTGTCCAGAAAGGTAAACCTCAGGAACTTGTGATCCTTTAAATCCACTGTTGACATGAATTGACCTTCCTGGATCAATGGAAGAATGGTACAAATGGTTTCCATCTTGAAAGATGGAACCCTGAGAAACTTGTTTAGACTCTTGAGATCTAAAATAGGCCTGAAAGGGTTCCATCTTTCAAGACTACAAAAAGATTGGAATAAAACCCCTGTCCCTGTTCCTGAATTGGAACGGAACAGATGACTCCCATGGAAGAGAGGTCTCTTACACAGCTCTGGTCTACAGACAATCGAGAAAGAAGAAACCTTCCTCTGGGGGAAGAATTTCTGAATTCCAGCTTGTATCCCTGAGACACTATCTCTAATGCCCAGGGATCCTGAACATCTCTCATTCAAGCCTGGATGAAGAAAGAGAGTCTGCCCCCTACTAGATCCGGTCCCGGATCGGGGGCCAACCCTTCATGCCGACTTGGGGGCAGCAGCAGGCTTCTTGGATTGTTTACCCTTGTTCCAAGACTGATTGGGTCTCCAGGTAGACTTGGTTTGTGAATAGTTACCTTCCTGTTTAGAGGAAGAAGAAGGGGGAATTCCCTTGAAGTTTCGAAAGGAACGAAAATTACTCTGTCGACCTCTCTGTTTGGATTTCTTATCCTGAGGGAGGAGATGACCCTTGCCTCCCGTGATGTCAGAAATAATTTCCTTCAAGTCAGGACCAAACAGGGTCTTCCCCTTGTAAGGAATAGCCAAAAGCTTAGACTTGGATGACACTATCGACCATAAAGCTCTGCACGCTAAAATGAAAAATCCCGAACTCTTAGCCGCCAGCTTGGTAATCTGCAAAGAAGCATCAGTAATAAATGAATTAGCTTTAATTCTATCCTGCATCTCTTCCAAAGAAATCTCAGTCTTAAAAGATTCTTCTAGAGCATCAAACCAATAAGTAACCATAACAATGCAGGCCGCCGGTTGTAATAACAATCCCTGATGAACATAAATCTTTTTAAGAAGACCCTCCAATTTCTTATCCATAGGGTCTTTGAGGGCACAACTATCCTCGATAGGAATAGTAGTTTGTTTAGCCAAGGTGGAAATAGCTCCTTCCACCTTAGGGACCGTCTGCCAAGAATCCCTATAGGTACATCTTCTTGAAAACTGGAGAAGGAGAAAAAGGAATACCTGGTCTCTCCCATTCTTTAGCAATAATCTCTGAAGTTCTCTTAGGAACTGGAAAAACATCAGAATAAGAAGGGACTTCTAAATACCTGTCCAGCTTACTCAATTTTTCTGGAGGAACCACAATTGAGTCACAGTCGTCCAGAGTCACTAAAACCTCCCTCAATAACAAACGGAGGTGTTCAAGTTTAAACCTGAAGGAAACCACTTCTGAATCAGTCATAGGTAAGACACTACCTGAATCAGAAAGTTCCCCTTCGGATAAAACCTCCATACCCTCCAATTCAGAGCTCTGGGAGGGTACATCTGAAATCGCCATCAACACATCCGACGCTGTATTGACTACATGGGCTTCCTTCCTTCTGCGTTTGCCCTGAAATACAGGAAAGGCAGATAACGCATCTGAAAGTGTAGATGACATAACAGCAGCTATGTCTTTTAAAGTACAGTAATTGCAGAAGAAACTGCAGAGGTAAAAGGCTCCGCTTGAGCGGGCATTAAGGGCTGTGATGCTTGGGGAAAAAGTTGCGGCATACTCTGTATCTCATCAGTAGACCCCTGAGAAGCATCCACTTTTGACAATGTTTTATCAAAGAAAATCTGCTCTCTAAACTGAAGAGCCTTTTCATCACATGCGGGACAGAAAGTAACAGGGGGTTCCACATTGGCATTTAAACACATGGCACATGTAACATTTTGAAGGTCTTCCATGATAAATAAAAGCAAACAAACTCTTTGGTCGTGGCTTCTACAAATAAAATGACAAAACTATGACTGAAAAGAAACAAAACAGCCCTAATGTAAATGCTGTTTGATAAATTTTTATAAACAAAAACGTTAACTTTTTTACTAAAATCAACAGCTTATTCATGTCATGAAAAAACAAGCACACCTCCGCCTCAACAGCTCTGCTGAGGCACCTACCTTGCCCCCATGGTACACTGACCACCTCACTTAATCCTTAAAATGCCCAGGATCGTCTGTATGAAAATTTTAAACATGCAGTCAAGCAGGCATCGGATCGTAACTGTGTGACTTAAATGCCGTATGTAAAGGATGAATCTACTGTTGTTTGGATTGAACAAGCGGCATACTTCCGAAACACTAGAAGCCCTGAAGACTTCCAAGCGTGCGAAAACTAAGCGTGGGCGCAAAGAGAAGCATTTCTGGCCCGGCTTAAAAATCTAAAGTAAAGAGTAAACGTCGGGGTTTACCAAGCACTAAAAACTGTTACAGCATACAAACATACAGCCCATACCAGAATATATTAACCCCAAAATAAACGTCCCCAGCGTCTGCCCATAGTACCAACAAGGGCCAAAAGAGTTTTGATAAAAACTTAAACAAAGCACTATGTACCAAAGATCTGTCTTATCTAAAAGACGAAAATGACAGAGTAGGGAGAGAAACTATTACACCAATAAAGTTTTATTTCCCCACATATCAGGTAGAAAATATATCCAGCCAAATCTGAGCTAATCTATCTCCCAGAAAAAAAAAGGCTGCACATACCTTTAAACTGAGCGACAGTATGATATTTCACAGGGTCAAGAAGTCTTCTCTCTTCTGTCATCCTGTGAAAACACATAGGGCCTTAGTTAGCATCTGCTAAGACCATCATCAGAAGGGCAGCATTCATTATGGGAGGCGCAGTGAAACTATGTCCCACCAGTTCCCATTGCTCTAAAGCCACCTGTTAGCTCTACTCTAGAGGCTGACAAGGAATACGGCTACACCCTATAATAAAATAGCACTCACTGGTACCATTTTAAAAATAATAAACTCTTGATTGAAGAATCTAAACTAACACCTCACTTTACCTCTTCCTATCACTAACACAGGCAAAGAGAATGACTGGAGTGGGAGGGAAGGGGGGAGCTATATACAGCTTTGCTGTGGTGCTCTTTGCCTCCTCCTGCTGACCAGGAGGCGATATCCCACAAGTAAGGATGAAATCTGTGGACTCATCGTATCTTAAAAAAGAAATTAGCACGCCACTTAGAATCTAGCTCTGAATCTGCATGCATCACATTTACTAGCAGTGATGGGGAAAGGTTTGTGTATCTGGGTGGAGACATAATATTTCACAATACAAAACATAAATTATGCTTACCAGATCATTTCCTTTCCTTCTGTACAGGGAGAGTCCACAGCTGCATTCATTACTTGGCCACCAGGAGGAGGCAAAGACACCTCAGTCAAAGGCTTCAATACCTCCCCCACTTCCCTAATCCCTCAGTCATTCTGCCGAGGGAACCAGGAACAGTAGGAGAAATATCAGGGTGAAAAAGGTGCCAGAAGAGCAAGATAAAATGTAGGCGTGCCCAACGGAGAACACGGGCGGGAGCTGTGGACTCTCCCTGTACAGAAGGAAAGGAAGTTATCTGATAAGCATAATCTATGTTTTCCCTCTTAATACAGGGAGAGTCCACAGCTGCATTCATTACTTGTGGGAAAATTATACCCAAGCTACAGAGGACACTGAATGCTAACGGGAGGGCAAAAAGAGAGGCGGCCCCCATCTGAGGGCACCACAGGCTGCAAACCCTTTCTCCCGAAGGCTGCTTCACCGAAGAAAAAAACTCAATAAAATTTTGTAAGGAAGGCCAAATAGTCCGCCCACCAAAAAGAACCCTAGAGGCCTCATCGTAGAGGCCCAAGAGGACGCCACTGCTTGAAAAGACTGAGCCATAAACCTCAGAGGAGGCAATCGTCCTGCTGAGTCATGACCCAAGCGGAAGATGCTCCTCAACTAAAAAGATAAGGAAGACTAAGAGCCCACCGACCCTTACGCTTCTCAGATAGATAATAAACAGAGAAAACTGTCTATTCTTACATAGCCTGAGGATAGACCCTTAAGGTACTACTCCATATCAGTAGAAAACTTTCCTTCGCGAAAAAGGAATAGGAGACAAAATTTTATCCAAAACTTAAGCTGAAAAAGCGAAACGACACAACCTTAGGAGAAATCCTAATTAAGTCTGCAGAACAGCCTACTATCATGGAACACCCAAAAGGGAGGACACAAAGCAAGGACTTCTGCTCGCAGAAGTAAGAAAAGATGCAGAAGGACTCTAAGATAACAACCTAGAGACAACATCATGCATAGGTACAAAGGTAGCCCGATGTAAGACTATAAGAGTAAAGTCCAAACTCAACAGACTCCGACCCTGGAGGTCCTACCTCTGAAGCAGCATCCGAACTACACACCTGCCTGACCACAGTCAAAGTTCTAGTAAAAAAAAAACTGTACGTCCAGAAAGTCAACCAGCCTCTGGTGCCGGACAAAAAAAAATCAGACAGGGCCAACACTGTCTCAACAAGGAACATAGCTAATAGGCCCTTCTCCAGATCATCCTGGAGGAAAGAAAGAGTCCTGGCAGGCCTGTTACAAAAGGCAAAGAATGACTGGTGGGTGAGGGAAGTGGGGGAGGTATTTAAGCCTTTGCCTGGGGTGTCTTTGCCTCCTCCCGGTGGCCAGGTTCAGTATTCCCACAAGTAATGAATGCAGCTGTGGACTCTCCCTGTATTAAGGAGGAAATAAGTCACTGAATTTTCGGTTAATACTTAATAAAAGCTCAGACAACAACACAGAATGAAATTAAGACATGTCAGGAGACATTACCTTCAGTTTTTTTTCCTAACTGTTAATCCATAAGCAGCATAATAAAAAAAACAGAAGTTCATTAAAGAACATAAATTATGAGTAATCAAATTGCAGTCAAATTCACTCATGCAATGAAAAAACAGTTACTTATTATTAATACAGGTACAAATCTCCAAATCCAGATATCCAAAATCCAAACCTATTCCGAAATCAAAACTTTTTAATTAATTAAAAAAAAAAAAAAAAATTATCAAAAATTATTATTGTTCCCTGCCTGTAAATCACAATTGTCTCTGCCTGTGTCTTTGGTTTGTTTGTTTTTTGTGTGCTCTAAAATGCAAATAATAGTGTATGTTTATTTAAAACTACTATTACTTGTCTGATTACAGTAGTGTACTAACTTACGGAGGGTACTATGTATACAATGGTATTAAAAATGATATAAAACTACCTTTAGGTCACATGTGTAAGCTGTATTGACACGTAAATATTACCTAAATTACATAAGATATTGTTGTTTACACGTGGTCCCATCCCCTCTCAAAACTGTCCCATTTTACAGATACAAATATTCCAAAATCTAAACCTTTTTCTTTCTCAAGTAGTTTGGATAAAGGTTTTTTTTTATCTGTATTATTATTACTATTTTTCTTATAAAAAGGGAAATAAAGGCCAAAATTGAAATGTGAAATAAGTAGAGAGAGGAAAGAAGCACTATTATAGCACACTTTAAACACTATTGTGGGGTCATATAAAATACCATAACGACGAGAAAAAGGGGTTAAAAACAATTAAAAAACATATAAGGATGTCTGCTCCCTGTGTGTATAAAGATGGATATACTATTAAGTGTCAGCCCGGTTATTACAAATAGACATGAGTAGATATTAGGGTAGTGAAACTCACATTTAAGTAGTGTAGACATAGAAAGCTATCTAGTTAACAGCCAAACTGGCTGACACTTTTACCATTAAGTGACTATCAGAGAATCATCCTCCCATATCAAAATTAAAGTATTTGGTAATAATAGTAGTAGAAACCGGAACCGGGTACAATTTACAGTGGTTAAGAGATACACAAATAATATTGGACACAACAAGGAGCAGTGAGAACGCCTAAGGCGCGGTTCCGGTTTCTACTACTATTATTACCAAATAGTTTAATTTTGATATGGGGGGGATAGTCAGCCAATTTGGCTGCTAACTAGATAGCTTTCTATGTTTACACTACTTAAATGTGAGTTTCACTACCCTAATGTCTACTCATATGTCTCTTTGTTATAACCGAGCTGACATTTAATAGTATATCTTAACCGATTCTTTAATTATCCTTCCAGGTCTAAAATTAATGTAATTCTGCATTGTTTTTGTATGTAAATAAACTATGTTTTGGCATCTAAAAAAAATAGTTACTATTTAGCTTTGTTTATCCTTGAAATGGTTTTTGAAATGGTGTAATTTTCTCTCATTTTGAGTCGCTGAAGTAAACTGTAAGGAACAGAAAAATATATGTACCTGACATCAATAGAGACCTGACAATTTTTTACATACAAAAAAATGAATTGTTCAAGAACAAAGGTGCAAACCAATAAAACAGCACATTTTTGGACTCTTGCACTACTTTCACACAGGGAATCCCTGTAGACTGTACCTGTAGAGGCTGATTTTCTGACACCTGGTTGCTTTTGGAAAGTTCCAACATTTGCTTAATCTGATAAAACACATAGGCAATGGAGACCCAGGGTGAGGAGCTTATCCCCCATGCGGGACGGTTAACATCTTCTTGCTCCTCTTGGTGTCTGGTTTTCTTTGGCGGAAGTTTAGGCTCGATTCTGGGCATGATATTATCAGAATGCTGTGGTACCAAGTCAATCGTTGCTATGGGAACTGGACTGGAAGGGACAGGGATTCTTTCCGCCAACATTGATGCATCTTCAATAAAGGATGCAAAGAAGAAAAAAAACACAATTGCATATTTTTGGTCACTTCACAGTCAGATATTAGTGTTTAACTTTGCACTTTTACAAATATACCAAGCGTATATAAACAGACGTATGTTAGGGGCATCCTCTTGTGAAGTGGCTTCTATGAGAAGAAACGTCCCCCATTGACATATACATAAAGAGACCCCACAACTTCACACAAAAACATCACCAATTTGAAATATAAACATTTGTTTACATGCAAAGTCCTTCTTAGTCTATGCAGTCCCCATTTTATTGCAGGATATTTTGATAACACAAGAAGATGTTTGTTGCCTTGCTGATGTGCCGATTGTGGACTTTTTTTTTTCCATATTAGTCTTTTGTTCTCTCTGGCTCTACTTACCTGCTGCTGTGGATCATTTGCCGTCAGCTTATTTAAATCCAGCCCTTTCCTGTTGTCTTTGCCCACTTATTGAGCTAGTTCAGTTTATACTTCTGTGTGTGACCTGTTGCCTGTTCTCCTGATTACCTGTTTGCCTGCTACTTTTACTGCCAGCTATGGATACTGACCTTGGCCTGCCTGACTACCCTTGAATGATCCTTTTGCCTTCTTCCTGGATCCTAATCTATTTTACTAGCCTGTCAGTGTTTACTATTACCTGAGTGTCTTTTCACCTGAGAGCGACTAGAGGCCAGGCATTAGCGAGGTACCTCTAGTCATGAGTTACCTGACAATATAAATCATCAGTTTGTGTAACCTTTTTGCTTAGAGCTAGTAAGAAATGTTTTTGTCTGAATTTTTGTTAAGTTTTAAATAAATAGATGATAGATATCCAGTAAAATAATCTGACATTCAATTATGACCACATGAAATACCGATGGGCCAGCCATAAGACATTTGTCAAGACTTTATGCAGGTAAGTGCATCTATGTTAATGAGAATGTATGTATAGGTATATATGAGCTTAGCACTCACAGTCTCCATTGCTGGGGTACACTTCAATAACAAACAACGCTGGTGAAATAAGACTGGACAGTGCATTCTCACTTGTTTGTGTGATATATATAGATATATAGGAATTATATTTCAAAATGTTTCACAATCCACATGGAGTATACAATTAAACAAAAAAATATATAAGATTGTAACATTGTTAGCATCGTTTAATGACTAGTAGGTGTTGTCAAGGGAACATGACTAGCCAGTATTGGCAATAAAAGTAGCTTGACCTGGGTTCCTTTTGCATTTTGTAAGAGGATGCCAGTATTATTAAAAACAGCAAATCTTCTGAGCTGTAATTAAAAATGTTGGCACAAGCACCAAATATAACAACACCCTTTGCTTAAAGTAACAGCTTACTGGAGATGTGCACATCACTTGGAGTATCTGCTAACTCCAAATAAAAGCAAGTGACCGCACAAAAATCACTTAAAACTTTATTTAGGTGAACATAGGAATTTATAATTAGTATGGGCTCCCCAATAAAGTAATTTGTGTGCTTTTACTATTATACATTTCAGATTAACTGTATTTTTTTGTAATAATAATAACTAAATAAATAGTGTTTTGTTTTTCTTATACCATCTCCTTTCTTAACAAGACTGGAATCTAGATATTTGAACAACAATGCTACATTGGATGTGAATGAATTTACACTACAAAAATATAATTTTTTATTTACCTTTATAAAGAAAAAGCTTTAATTCCAACAAACAAGAGGAGACATTTAAAAGCTTTCATAATAAGGTACCTTTTCCCTTCTGGGGTACTGCTAACCACTGGATCAAAGCAAAGAGGAGAAGGATCACTAGTGAAGCCATTCCAATCCCCCGGAATGTTTCTGCAGCACCTGAAAAATCAGACAGATAATTGGAAAATCTCAGTCATTTCTAAATATTCAAATTAGGGACCATAATAGACTTTATTTCACTATCAGAGCAAATATTCTAAATTAAACAATTATATATCAGTAGATTTCGACGATCCATAGCAACGGCCCAATGATATAAAGTTCTCCACTCTGGTGACATTATCATTAACTAAGAAAGGCAATTTATAACTTGAGAGTTGTTGATCTCACATACATTACAATATAATACTCAAAAAAGTCCCCAAAGATTTTGTGTGATTTCTCTTCATGCCAGAGAGTTATTGATCATCAGGCCCATAAGAGAAACTTTATACACTTTTATAAACACGGGCTCCTCAGAGAAGAGATGCAAAGCAACACCAATAATAATAATAATATACAAAATAGGAAAGGCCTTAAAATAATTGATGTTATTTATATGACATCCACTCATGAATGAAACACTGGAAGAGAAAGGTGAAGTCATGCTTAATGAATTTTGAACATGACAATTTACAATGAGCTCCCTTGGCAAAAGCACGAGCCTCAAATGATCTAAATGTTCTAGTAGACAGGACATAAAAGTCTGATTTTTTTAGTTTAATTAACAGACACACTATGGTGAAATAAAACCAATTACAGATCTCCTTCAGCTTTCGTTATATATTCAGGAGGCTCATATTACAATGAGTTACGTGTGAACAGAATATGCCTATAAAACTGGATTTTTTTGCCATTGTACCTCAAGCTTATTTACATAGAATGTATAGAGCATACAGAATGTTTGCTAGCATGTGCGTTCCGATTGTAAGACTTGTGCAAACAAATATTCAGGGTAATTTGTGTCCCTGAATATTTGTGGCTCTGAAGCAGCATCTGCTGCTTACTAAATGGAGCCCATAGAGCAGCAGAAGCGATCTCCGGCACACAAAAGGTAAGTATTAACCCCCCCCCCCCCCAACAAAAAAAGATGTGCATTCATTTGAGTATTTGTTACGAGTGTGCATTCATAACGAAGCGAATGCACATCTCTAGAAAATACTTGTGGGTAAAAGATTGATAATATTGTCAACTGGTTGCCAGTAACTTATGTACAGCAATTTTGTGTTCTCTTTTTTGTTGTGGAAACCTCAATAAAAATAAATAGATGTTTAGTTAGGCCTTATTGTGAATATTGTCTAAAGTTCTGTAGATGATATAACCCGACATGTGATTTTAGGGACCACCTGCGTAAAATTTTAGACCATATTAAAGTAAAATCAGCTCATAATAAAAATTGTCAGTGTTTTATTGCACAAATTATATCATTATAAAAATCTCTGTTAAATGATGCAATTAATTTGTGCATTGGATAGCCCACCCAGCTACTTTATAATGCCGCCCAGCTGGTGGAGAACTCTAACACTTATAGTTTAAAGGAGACAAGGTAGAGGAAGGTAATATTATAGAAACCTTCAAGTAATGGGATTTAATAAAGCTAATGATAAAAGCGTTTTCCCAAAAAAGAGCAATACTAGAGCACGACATCATGTACTAAAGTTGGGAGGGTAGTAGTTCAGGAGTAATGTATACATTTCCTACACTTCCATTATTTTTTATTTATTTTTTACCTGGTTTTCGAGAAAATGTAGCCCAATTTCCCCTTTACACAAGCACTGCATATTCCAGTCAACATTCAGACATATGCTAGTAGGTGTTACCCACATGTGACACAGCAGTGCTCACTGCATTTTTTGAGGGCACTGTGAACACACTTTGCCTGTGGCTCATGTAGTGCACACTTTACAAAAGCCACTGGTGTGTTCATAACTCCTATGTGCACGTCTGTAATATTGATCAACATAAGGAGTTAAATCATAGCTGCATGTGTTTTGGGCAAATAAATGGATATATTTGAAAGATATTTTTCTTTATTTCACTAAAAAAAAAAAAAAAAAGGTAATTTTGAAGAACCAAATAATATTTAGAGTTTGCACATGATATAGTAACAAGATAGGGTTAAGAAATATCAATTGAATGGAATATTTGCAGTGTGGAACGAACATAAATTTGCTTACATTGCCAGACCATTAGAATACTGTACAATAAATAAATTATGAATGCTGGCTGTTTGCATAAGTTAAACCATACCTGTTTTTGCAATAAGTGAATGGCCCCCTGTTCTGGTATGTTTTCATAGCTAAAGAAGGATATAGATGACTCAGCCAATCAAAGGCTTTATCTCCCAAGAACATTAGTGAGAATTTGATTCTGGTTCAGCAGCTACTAACTATGGGGGAGAGACTGAAGATGTAGTGTATAAGTGCACAGAACTTGCCAACAAGCAGCCATGACGGAGCCCCACTCACACTCATAATGGGTAAAACAGACTAACTGTATCATCCCTAGCCTTCTTCAGGTTAGACTTTGCAAAAATAGGTATGGTTTGGTCGAAATTACACAAATGCACAGCATAAATTGTTTATGAGTCCTTTACTGTGGAGTGTAAACTCACATATTTAACAGGTTCTAAAGAAAACAGAATTTATGCTTACCTGATAAATTTCTTTCTCTTGTGATGTATCGAGTCCACAGATTCATCCATACTTGTGGGATATTCTCCTTCCTTACAGGAAGTGGCAAAGACAGCACCAACAGCAGAGCTGTCTATATAGCAACTCCCTTAGCTCCACCCCCCAGTCATTCGACCGAAGGCTAGGAAGAAAAAGGAGAAACTATAGGGTGCAGAGGTGACTGAAGTTTTTTAAATAAAAATATACTACCTGTCTTAAACAGACAGGGTGGGCCGTGGACTCGATACATCACAAGAGAAAGAAATTTATCAGGTAAGCATAAATTCTGTTTTCTCTTGTAAGATGTATCGAGTCCACGGATTCATCCATACTTGTGGGATACCAATACCAAAGCTTTAGGACACGGATGAAGGGAGAAACAAGACAGGTACCTTAAATGGAAGGCACCACTGCTTGTAGAACCTTTCTCCCAAAAATAGCCTCCGAAGAAGCAAAAGTATCGAATTTCTAAAATTTGTCACCATACTCACTTTACCCTTCCTAGTACTTAGAGTAGGTAAAGAGAATGACTAGGGGTGGAGCTAAGGGAGGAGCTATATAGACAGCTCTGCTGTGGGTGCTCTCTTTGCCACTTCCTGTAAGGAATGAGAATATCCCACAAGTATGGATGAATCCGTGGACTCGATACATCTTACAAGAGAAATGTTATTTATATGCAGAAAAGCTAAGGCATTTCTGTTAAAAAAAAAAACCTCACAAAATATCTTACTTTTTGAATGTTTCTAAATCCTCTAATTCTCTATGACGATAATGATTAAACAAGAGCAAATGTACAACTTAAAAGAAAACAATTAATTATTTATGGGGAAATAGCATTATTTTGAAATTTTAACCATTCGTTGTTAATTGAAGCTGGCAAAAAGAGAAATATCTACACAATTTTATAACTGTTAAATTCCAGTCCATGAACTAAATTAAGGTGAAATAAGTAATACACTAAATAGAAAAAGCTTACGTGCAGCCTTATGTGATTGTGCTTCTTTTGAACTTTATATGCTATATGTGAACTGAATTCTTTGTGTCAATTATTGCTTTATACAGATTTTCCCCACTTTATGGGCTCCAATCATTAAGCTGCGTAAGCAGCTTCGGAGCCCCAGTGTTTTAGGATAATTGACAGCGTCCACTCTCCGCACAGACAAAGTTCATGTTGGTGAACCTCGTCCACACTGCACTTAACAAATGGAGCCCTATGTTGGGGGAAGTACAATTAAACTATTGAACAACAATTATATTGTATAGAATCTTTTGTTGACTAAAACTACAAATGATTTAAATTGCTTCTAGCTTTGGTTTACTCACTTGTCTTCACTGGAGACCAGACATTTGTATAACTTACCAAAGGCGTTCACCAAGACTCCACCTATCATAGCACCACAGCCTCTGCCAAGCCCTAGATGTAGGCCTTGAAGAATACCCTGAGCAGACGTCCGTAATGCAGGAGGGACTGCAGCACTTAGGTATGAAATACAAGCTGCCCATATTGCCGCATGGGTTACACCTGAAAAAAAGAGAAAACAAGACAATATAAAATAAATACACACTTCTTTCTAAACTCTGCAATATGCAATCTAAGTATGAAAATAACAAATGCTTTTAAAAGTTAAATGACACAGTATTAAATGTGTATATATAGATACTGTGATACCAGGTGATATCTGCTTTCTAAAACCTTATGATTTAAATAATAATACATGGAATATTATAGAACACCATAAAAAATACGGACTAGAAGTGAAGCATTTAAAAAGGACATTAAATTAATCCTTTTTCTAAGACCTATTTGTGTCAGGATAAGGCAGATGAAAAAAACTGTAATATATTCTGTACTTAGCAAAAAAGATCTTTTTTTTTTTTTTTTTTTAAATGTAATAGCTCAATTTCCATGTCTCCACAATGATTGGCTGCCCTGTATGCTACAAACAAGACCAAACAGCTTAAAGAAAAAAATATTTACATATGCCTTGTGCAGAGAAAATAAGGTCAAACATTATCGTTTACCTTATAAAGCAGCATGGAAGACCAGGCAACTCTAGATGAAATAATATACTTAGGGGCGTGTAAATGTTTTGTCACTTTGGTAAAAATAAATATATACTGGCTGCATTTCTTTATTCTCAATAAATATTGAATGCTTGCCAAACCTTTAACATTCCAATGTAACATTCGAATGATAATTAGTGAATATAACATTTTAAATATTCAAATACCAACATTTGATTTAGATAGATTCCAGTGATGTATCCCTTTTAAGACACTCTTTGATGTTCTTTTAATAAAGACTGCAGAAAAACAGTAACGTTGGTGTGAATCATAGCGCGTTTTTGCTCTTAGCTTGCAGGACAACACACACGTTTATATTTTACTTACAGGAATTGTCTTTCTTACTATATTGTAAATTTTAACGGATCTGTAAATTTGTCATCATAAATATTTAAAATCACATTTGCAAATTGCACTTAGGCTAAGTTTACATTGTTGTTGACTTTTTCAGCCACCAGAACAGCTGCAGTTTTATTTTCCACTTGTCAAAGTACATCGGGCAAAGGTCGTTTTTGGCTCTCATTGTAGTGAATGGGAGGCGAAAAAAGTAAATTGGTGCTTATTAATGTCTTTTGGATATATACTGTAAATGTGCTTAAAGGGACATCAATCCTGATTTTTTTTCTTTCATGATTCAGATAGAACATACAATTTGAAACAACTTTCCAATGTACATCAAATTTCCTTTTTGTTTTCTTGTTATACGTTTTTGAAAAGCAGGAAGGTAAGTTTAGGGGTGTGCACATGTCTGCAGCGCTATATGGCAGCATTTTTGCAATAGTATTATACACTAGATGGCAGCACTATTTCCTGTCATGTAGTGTTCCAGACCTGTGCACGTTACCTGTCAAGGTATCTCTTCAACAAAGAATAGCATGAGAACAAAGCAAACTTGATTATAGCAGTAACTTGAAAACTTTTTTTAAATTGTATTCTCTATCTAAATCATGAAATACATTTTTTCAAGGAGTAAAGAGGCAGCCTTTATAGCAAGAGAAATACTGTCCTCTTTATATATTTGCATGTTTATTGCTGCCAGGGCGACCATATGAAGCAAGAGCAAAACAAGTCTTATATACCGTTGGGTATATAAATAAATATATATACACACACACTAGTAGGCAACATACTTTGAGACGCTGATTTAACATTGCTCAAGGGCAAACAATAGTGCTTATATTTCTTTCAGACAGGTGGTAAGAGTCCACGATCCATTCCTCCTGGGAATTACTCTTCCCTGCCACTAGAAAGCAAATATTCCCAAACCCCAAGAGCTCTATAAACCCCCTCCCACCTCACTAGTAAGTCAGTCTTGTTTTTGCCTCCGTTGAAGAATGAAGATGTGCTTGTTATTCTTCAGTTAGAGGGGTTCTCCGACTGAGTTGTGGGCCATTACCCCTCAGCAGTGCTTGTTAGAGGGTTGTATATGGAGTATGGGTAGTGACTCTTTATTTCACCTCATGGGAAATTAGTCTCAAGCCTTCCAAGGGTGTTACAAGGACCTGTCCTTTGCCTCCTCCTGCTGGGTCTTCAGTATACTCCTATTCCATATCCTCTGCGGATATGTTTAAGTACTGGTTTGGCTTTCTACTGATTTTATCATGAGATGAGCGTCTTCTGGCAAGTAGTATTTTTATTATTTGTCACTCTTTAAGCCGTTTGGGTAATATATATATATATATATATATATATATATATTTATTTAATATATATATATATATATATATATATATATATATATATATATATATATTTAATATATATAGCTTTGGGACAGAATATTTATTTGAATGTGTTATTCCCCTTTACATTTTTGGCACTTGTTGAGACTTGGCAGGCATTAAAGTTTTTACTTTTTTTCTGCACATCTGCCTTCGGGTCTGCACGTAAGCCCTCAGGATTGCTCACATCGTGTTTTTTGCGCATAGGGCACTCTTGTTTTTTCTGCGCGTCGGTTTTTAAGTCTGCATGTGTTGGGATAGCGCACATAGGCGTCTCAAGATAGCGTACGTCGGGTTTTTTGCGTGCAGGTAATTTTTTGCTGCGCTCTCTCTTTATTTGACGTTGGTTTACATGCATGCTCCCTTTTTACTTAGGTGGGCTATCTGTAGGTCTGTATAATAGTGCTTTACCCTGCATGTCAGATTAGCGTGCTTTGGCCTAGAATTGCTTTTGGGGGTTAAATATTTTCCCTTTCTTCAAGAGCTCTTTGTGAGGATATAAATATATTGGGGGGTTGTATGCACATTATTACTTTTGTAGTTTTCTGCTGTTATAGAGCCTTTTGTTTCTGTCCCTTAACCTACTTTAGAAACTGAGCCCTTTGAACACTTTTCTATCAGTGTTACATTTGTTTATTGTAAGCAGGCTCAAGGAATTACCTCTAGCATACTTATACTACACATGTTTAAATGTTTTATTGAATTTTAACCATTCTAATGCTGCTCTTGCTTCTAATGGTGTTGCTGCTCTTTTTGTTTGCGCCTTACAGTTTTTGTCTGGAGCTAAGGACTTAATTCGCTCTATTGTATCTGATATGTTAGCAGCTATGCCGCCTTCAAATAAGCATAACTTGTTAATTTACTAGCTCTGAGCCTATTGAGGTTAGTGTTTCTGTTTATGAATTTTCTAAAACCTCAGAGGGGAGGTTTTCTCTGATAATCAGGGGTTTTCCTCTGGTTATGTTTCAGAGACATCCTCTGTTTAAAGTTGAACATATTCGTTCACTTTTAAAGATATTTTATTTACTTTAGAAATTAAGGATTCTAAAGTAGCCAAGGTTAAGTCTGTTATTTGTTTAGACTTAATTTTTATTCCTTTGGTTAAATTACCTATTTTTTTTTTCTGTTCCTGATACTGTCTCTCAGATAGTTTCAAAGAATGGGCTAAGTCAGGTAAACTATTTATACTTTAGCAAGGTTTAAGAAAATGTATCCTATGCTGGCTTCTAATACTGAACTTTGGGAAACTGTTCCTAAAGTTAATGAGGTCTTTTCTACTTTGGCTACGTGTACTTTTATCCCTTTGGAAAAAACTTAATCCTTTTTAAACCCATTAGATTGGAAGTTATAATCCTTCCATAGGAAGGTTTTTCAGCAAGCAGGTTTTATTTTAAGGCCAGACGTTTTTGTGTGGCTGTTGCGTTTTCCATTTGTTTCAATAGTCTCTCTAAGCAGTTTTCTGATGATTCTGCTAGTGAAGTTTCTTGAGCCTTTTGGAATTGCTCACATGTGCTAATGCTTTCATTTGTGTTGTTGTCATTAACATCTTTGAGTTTATTTCTAAGTATATGTCTTTGGCACTACTTTCTAAAAGGACTTTATAGTTAAAGTCTTATGGGTAGATTATGAGTTGAGTGCTATTTAGCGCTCCCAATTGAGTATAAACTTTGCTAGGCGGAGGCTTTTTGTGCAACTCGTTTTACAAGTTGAAAATAAAAAGTCTGAGTGTGAGCGAAACCCGATGTGCACTAACTAAATATCACAACCACGTTAACTTCTCCATATAGAAGTGAATGGTGAGAGGTAACTGAAGAAAAAACCTAACATCTATAGTCGCACGCTAACCCGACAAGAGTTATTAATAGTTCACATTCTAATGTTCTTCACAAACAGAACAATGTACTTTTTATTGTAAATACATACTTCTAAATATATATATACAAATATATAGTTAATAATAAAAGTACATTATTTTCTATGCGAAGAACATAGAAATGTAAAATATGCATCAGGGTTCGCGACTAATACATTCACGCACATAAAGAATTGCTAACTTCAATGTACGTATTACATATCAAATATTTAAAAACATCAACAAATATAGATATACGCTATGTATAATAATTGTATAATCATTTTTATAACTATTTTTACTATATTATATGTAATATTTCAATAACGTGATATTCCTCTAAGGCTGCCATTGGTTGGAAGTTCTTTAGGCAGGTGCCTCAGCATAATTTTAATTTTTCCTGTAGGTCATTTTTGTTGCATATCACCTTGTTATTTGGGTTGTAGATTTTGATTCACTGTGAAAAAGGATGTTATTTTTATCCCGCCCTTATTTCTCATTACTCGTGGACTCCACAGCTTGGGTGTTAGTTCTTAGGAGTAATGGATCATGGACTCTCACCACCTGTCTGAAAGAAAACATAATTTATGCTTACCTGATAAATTCATTTCTTTCATGGTGGTGAGAGTCCACAAGACCCCAACCTGTTTTTTTGGTTTTGGTTTATTTTTGTGCACATCTTTTTTACCTAATCCTATTTTTTGATCTTATTACTTTTTCCTACCTCTTTTGCTTGGCTAAACTTCAGACTGATTTACCAGTGAGGTGGGAGGGTTTTATAGAGCTCTTGAGGTTTGGGAATTGTTGCCTCCTCCTTGCGGTAAGGAAGAGTAATTCCCAGGAGTAATGGATTATGGACTCTCACCACCATCATAGAAATTAATTTATCAGGTAAGCATAAATTGTGGGGGGGTTTTGTGCACATATTACAGGCCCAGAATATTTCCATAACACTCAAACAATAGTCTATTCTAATTCTAATGGTGCACAAAGCAGATGGTGTGTAAGTAGTATACTGTAGTTCTTCACATAGTTCTGTGCTATACGATATAAAACATTTCATACGTACAGAAATACACACATATACATACACACTTACACATACACCTTTGACCCCTTCCCTGTCCCGCCCCATATACCATATCCTTTAATTTTGCAAGATAAACACGTTTTAATTAATAAAGCTGTGTATTATGCTGCAGCATCTGCTCACCACAGCTTCTAACTAAAACTTTGTAGTTTGTACATGGTCTCATCATCTTAAAGTAAAATGGGTAAAATATACAAAAGGAGCTGGTGGGAGCTATAACTATATCTTTTGTCTCATAGATCTGTGTTGTGAATACAGAACACAAATAACAAATAAAACATCTTGCAAAATACACCACATAAATATTATAAAATATAAAATATCATTTTACTCTTTAAATATGTTATAGCCAAATGAAATATTTCTCATATACAACCAGTGTACTGTGGCTTATACATTTGTATGTAAAAAACAGAATTTATGCTTACCTGATAAATTACTTTCTTCAACGGTGTGTCCGGTCCACGGCGTCATCCTTACTTGTGGGATATTCTCTTCCCCAACAGGAAATGGCAAAGAGTCCCAGCAAAGCTGGTCACATGATCCCTCCTAGGCTCCGCCCACCCCAGTCATTCGACCGACGGACAGGAGGAAATATATATAGGAGAAACCATATGATACCGTGGTGACTGTAGTTAGAGAAAATAATTCATCAGACCTGATTAAAAAACCAGGGCGGGCCGTGGACCGGACACACCGTTGGAGAAAGTAATTTATCAGGTAAGCATAAATTCTGTTTTCTCCAACATTGGTGTGTCCGGTCCACGGCGTCATCCTTACTTGTGGGAACCAATACCAAAGCTTTAGGACACGGATGAAGGGAGGGAGCAAATCAGGTCACCTAAACGGAAGGAACCACAGCTTGCAAAACCTTTCTCCCAAAAATAGCCTCTGAAGAAGCAAAAGTATCAAATTTGTAAAATTTGGCAAAAGTGTGCAGTGAAGACCAAGTCGCTGCCTTACATATCTGGTCAACAGAAGCCTAGTTCTTAAAGGCCCATGTGGAAGCCACAGCCCTAGTGGAGTGAGCTGTGATTCTTTCAGGAGGCTGCCGTCCGGCAGTCTCATAAGCCAATCGGATGATGCTTTTAAGCCAAAAGGAAAGAGAAGTAGAAGTCGCTTTTTGACCTCTCCTTTTACCAGAATAAACAACAAACAAGGAAGATGTTTGTCTGAAATCTTTAGTAGCCTCTAAATAGAACTTTAGAGCACGGACAACGTCCAAATTGTGTAACAAACGTTCCTTCTTTGAAACTGGATTCGGACACAAAGAAGGTACAACTATCTCCTGGTTAATATTTTTGTTAGAAACAACTTTAGGAAGAAAACCAGGCTTAGTACGCAAAACCACCTTATCTGCATGGAACACCAGATAAGGAGGAGAACACTGCAGAGCAGATAACTCTGAAACTCTTCTAGCAGAAGAAATTGCAACCAAAAACAAAACTTTCCAAGATAGTAACTTAATATCTATGGAATGTAAGGGTTCAAACGGAACCCCTTGAAGAACTGAAAGAACTAGATTTAGACTCCAGGGAGGAGTCAAAGGTCTGTAAAC
Organism: Bombina bombina; assembly: GCF_027579735.1. Classification (NCBI taxonomy): domain Eukaryota; kingdom Metazoa; phylum Chordata; class Amphibia; order Anura; family Bombinatoridae; genus Bombina; species Bombina bombina. The sequence continues at coordinate 517,122,577 of NC_069499.1, read as the reverse complement.
AGGCTTGATCCTAACCAGAGCCTGAACAAATGCTTGAACATCTGGCACAGCTGCCAGTCTTTTGTGTAGTAAGACAGATAAAGCAGAGATCTGTCCCTTTAGGGAACTTGCAGATAATCCTTTCTCCAAACCTTCTTGAAGAAAGGAGAGAATCTTAGGAATTTTTATCTTATTCCATGGGAATCCTTTGGATTCACACCAACAGATATATTTTTTCCATATTTTATGGTAAATTTTTCTAGTTACAGGTTTTCTGGCCTGAACCAGAGTATCTATCACCGAATCTGAAAACCCACGCTTTGATAGAATCAAGCATTCAATCTCCAAGCCGTCAGTTGGAGGGAGACCAGATTTGGGTGTTCGAATGGACCTTGAACAAGAAGGTCCTGTCTCAAAGGTAGCTTCCATGGTGGAGCCGATGACATATTCACCAGGTCTGCATACCAAGTCCTGCGTGGCCACGCAGGAGCTATCAAGATCACCGAGGCCCTCTCCTGATTGATCCTGGCTACCAGCCTGGGAATGAGAGGAAACGGTGGGAATACGTAAGCTAGGTTGAAAGTCCAAGGTGCTACTAGTGCATCTACTAGAGTCGCCTTGGGATCCCTGGATCTGGACCCGTAGCAAGGAACCTTGAAGTTCTGACGAGACACCATCAGATCCATGTCTGGAATGCCCCATAATTAAGTTATTTGGGCAAAGATTTCCGGATGTAGTTCCAACTCCCCCGGATGAAATGTCTGACGACTCAGAAAATCCGCTTCCCAATTTTCCACTCCTGGGATGTGGATCACAGACAAGTGGCAGGAGTGATCCTCCGCCCATTGAATTATTTTGGTCACTTCTTTCATCGCTAGGGAACTCTTTGTTCCCCCTTGATGATTGATATAAGCTACAGTCGTCATGTTGTCTGATTGGAACCTTATGAATTTGGCCTTTGCTAGTTGAGGCCAAGCTCTGAGAGCATTGAATATCGCTCTCAGTTCCAGAATGTTTATCGGGAGAAGAGACTCTTCCCGAGACCATAGACCCTGAGCTTTCAGGAATTCCCAGACCGCACCCCAGCCCACTAGACTGGTGTCGGTCGTGACAATGACCCACTCTGGCCTGCGGAAGCTCATTCCCTGGGACAGATGGTCCAGGGTCAGCCACCAACGGAGTGAATCTCTGGTCTTTTGATCTACTTGAATCATTGGAGACAAGTCTGTATAATCCCCATTCCACTGTTTGAGCATGCACAGTTGTAATGGTCTTAGATGAATTAGTGCAAAAGGAACTATGTCCATTGTTGCAACCATCAATCCTATTACTTCCATGCACTGCGCTATGGAAGGACGAGGAACAGAATGAAGCACTTGACAAGAGCTTAGAAGTTTTGATTATCTGACCTCTGTCAGAAAAATCCTCATTTCTAAGGAATCTATTATTGTTCCCAAGAAGGGAACTCTTGTTGACGGGGACAGAGAACTCTTTTCTTTGTTCACTTTCCATCCGTGAGATGTGAGAAAGGCTAGAACGATGTCCGTATGAGCCTTTGCCTTTGACAGGGACGACGCTTGTATTAGAATGTCGTCCAAGTAAGGTACTACTGCAATGCCCCTTGGTCTTAGAACCGCTAGAAGGGACCCTAGCACCTTTGTTAAAATCCTTGGAGCAGTGGCTAATCCGAATGGAAGAGCCACAAACTGGTAATGTTTGTCCAGAAAAGCGAACCTTAGGAACTGATGATGTTCCTTGTGGATAGGGATATGTAGGTACGCATCCTTTAGATCCACGGTAGTCATAAATTGACTTTCCTGGATGGTGGGTAGAATCGTTCGAATAGTTTCCATTTTGAACGATGGTACCCTGAGAAATTTGTTTAGGATCTTCAAATCCAAAATTGGTCTGAACGTTCCCTCTTTTTTGGGAACTACGAACAGATTGGAATAAAATCCCATTCCTTGTTCCTTTATTGGAACTGGGTGTATCACTCCCATCTTTAACAGGTCTTCTACACAATGTAAGAATGCCTGTCTCTTTATTTGGTTTGAGGATAAGTGAGACTTGTGGAACCTTCCCCTTGGGGGTAGTTCCTTGAATTCCAGGAGATAACCTTGAGAAACTATTTCTAGCGCCCAAGGATCCTGAACATCTCTTGCCCAAGCCTGAGCAAAGAGAGAGAGTCTGCCCCCCACCAGATCCGGTCCTGTCTTGTTAGCAGTGGCAGGCTTCTTGGCCTGCTTACCTTTGTTCCAGCCTTGCATTGGTTTCCAGGCTGGTTTGGGTTGTGAGGCATTACCCTCTTGCTTAGAGGATGCAGAATTAGAAGCTGGTCCATTTCTGCGAAAGGGACGAAAATTAGGCTTATTTTTAGCCTTAAAAGACCTATCCTGTGGAAGGGCGTGGCCCTTTCCCCCAGTGATGTCTGAAATAATCTCTTTCAAATCAGGTCCAAATAAAGTTTTACCTTTGAAAGGAATGTTAAGTAATTTTGTCTTGGATGACACATCCGCTGACCAAGACTTTAGCCAAAGCGCTCTGCGCGCCACAATAGCAAACCCTGAATTTTTCGCCGCTAATTTTGCTAATTGCAAAGCGGCATCTAAAATAAAAGAGTTAGTCAATTTAAGTGCGTGAACTCTGTCCATAACCTCCTCATATGGAGTTTCTCTACTGAGCGACTTTTCTAGTTCCTCGAACCAGAACCACGCTGCCGTAGTGACAGGAACAATGCATGAAATTGGTTGTAGAAGGTAGCCTTGCTGTACAAAAATCTTTTTAAGCAAACCTTCCAATTTTTTATCCATAGGATCTTTGAAAGCACAACTATCTTCGATAGGAATAGTAGTGCGTTTGTTTAGAGTAGAAACTGCCCCCTCGACCTTGGGGACTGTCTGCCATAAGTCCTTTCTGGGGTCGACCATAGGAAATAATTTCTTAAATATAGGGGGAGGAACAAAAGGTATGCCGGGCTTTTCCCACTCTTTATTTACTATGTCCGCCACCCGCTTGGGTATAGGAAAAGCGTCGGGGGACACCGGAACCTCTAGGAACCTGTCCATCTTGCATAATTTCTCTGGAATGACCAAATTGTCACAATCATCCAGAGTAGATAACACCTCCTTAAGCAGTGCGCTGAGATGTTCTAATTTAAATTTAAATGTCACAACATCAGGTTCAGCTTGATGAGAAATTTTTCCTGAATCTGAAATTTCTCCCTCAGACAAAACCTCCCTCATGGCCCCTTCAGATTGGTGTGAGGGTATGACAGAACAATTATCATCAGCGTCCTCTTGCTCTTCAGTGTTTAAAACAGAGCAATCGCGCTTTCTCTGATAAGTAGGCATTTTGGATAAAAGATTTGCTATGGAGTTATCCATTACAGCCGTTAATTGTTGCATGGTAATAAGTATTGGCGCACTAGATGTACTAGGGGCCTCCTGCATGGGCAAAACTGGTGTAGACACAGTAGGAGATGATGTAGTATCATGTTTACTCCCCTCATTTGAGGAATCATCTTGGGCAATATCATTATTTGTGGCAGTACTGTCCTTACTTTGTTTGGACGCTATGGCACAATTATCACATAAATTTAAATGGGGAGACACATTGGCTTTCATACATATAGAACATAGCTTATCTGAAGGTATAGACATGTTAAACAGGCTTAAACTTGTCAACAATGCACAAAAAACGTTTTAAAATAAAACCGTTACTGTCACTTTAAATTTCAAACAGAAAACACTTTATTACTGAATATGTGAAAAAGTATGAAGGAATTGTTCAAAAATTACCAAATTTTCACCACAGTGTCTTAAAGCCTTAAAAGTATTACACACCAAATTTCAGAGCTTTAACCCTTTAAAATAACGGAACCGGAGCCGTTTTTCAATTTAACCCCTATACAGTCCCAGATACAGTCTTTGCTAAGACCCAACCAAGCCCTGAGGGGAATACAATACCAAATGACGCCTTCTAAAAGCTTTTTCAGAGATTCTTAGATCCACACACATGCATGCCCTGTTCTCAAAAAACAACTGTGCATTAATGGCGCAAAAATGAGGCTCAGTCTATGACTATAAAGGCCCCCTGACTGAAAAAGGTGTCCAATACAGTGCCTGCCGTTTTATAAACATTCCCCAAGATTATAAATGTCAATTGTTAGCCTAAATTTGAATAATATGCACAAATAAAGCAATCGATTTAGCCCATAAAAATGTCTACCAGTTTTTTAGCCCATAATAAGCCCTATATTCTGTTTGTTTTTGACTAAGAAAATAGCTTACCGGTCCCCATGAGGGGAAATGACAGCCTTCCAGCATTACACAGTCTTGTTAGAAATATGGCTAGTCATACCTTAAGCAGAAAAGTCTGCTAACTGTTTCCCCCAACTGAAGTTACTTCATCTCAACAGTCCTATGTGGAAACAGCAACCGATTTTAGTTACTGTCTGCTAAAATCATCTTCCTCTTACAAACAGAAATCTTCATCCTTTTCTGTTTCAGAGTAAATAGTACATACCAGCACTATTTTAAAATAACAAACACTTGATAGAAGAATAAAAACTACATTTAAACACCAAAAAACTCTTAACCATCTCCGTGGAGATGTTGCCTGTGCAACGGCAAAGAGAATGACTGGGGTGGGCGGAGCCTAGGAGGGATCATGTGACCAGCTTTGCTGGGACTCTTTGCCATTTCCTGTTGGGGAAGAGAATATCCCACAAGTAAGGATGACGCCGTGGACCGGACACACCAATGTTGGAGAAAAAGAAAAAGTGCAATCTACAGTTAATATCAACAAATCCAATTAGTTCAATGTCTCATTAACATATTCCATAAATGATTCAGATGTTGAAATGGAAACAGCAGTGTAGCAGGTTCCCCTTCAGGTTACTGGCCTAACTCCATGCAGGATATAGTAATAAAAAGGAATAACTAACATGTTGTTCTATCAGCATATATAACTCAGCCTTCTATATGATAGTGTGGGAGAGCTCAGTCTACTTATATGGCCCCTCAAAGCCTTTATTCACTGTAAATTACAGAACATAACATTTACGTTTAGCTGTAGAATCTGACTACCACAATATGTTTCATTTTGTATATTAACTTTCAAAACCTAGGAAGACACATAAAGGCCCAATTTAGGAAGCTGATGTTAGAGCATCAGGGCGAGTCTGCAAGTAAAACTTAAAAAGGAATGAAACTTGATTCAGATAGAACATGTAATTTTAAATAACTTTCCAATGTACTTCTATTATCAAATTTGCTTTATTCTTATACAGTGATTGGTGGCTACACACATATTGCTTTTGTCATTGTCTCTCCAGATGTATTCAGTTAGGTCCCAGTAGTACATTGCTGCTCCTGAGCCTCCTCCTCAACAAAGGATACCAAGAGAATAAAGATAATTTGTCAATAGAAGTAAATTGAAAAGTTGTTTTAACCCCTTAATGACCGAGGACGTGCAGGGTACGTCCTCAAAAAAAAGGCAGTTAACGCCTGAGGACGTACCCTGCACGTCCTCGGTGTGGAAAGCAGCTGGAAGCGATCCTGCTCGCTTCCAGCTGCTTTCCGGTTATTGCAGTGATGCCTCGATATGGAGGCATCCTGCAATAACCATACATGGCCATCCGATGCAGAGAGAGCCACTCTGTGGCCCTCTCTGCACCGGACATCGATGGCCGGTATCGTTGGTGGGTGGGAGCCGAATTGGGAGGCGGGTGGGCGGCCATCGGTGTTGCGCGTGACGTCACGGGGGGCGGGATCGTGATCGTCGGGGGCGCGCACGGGCGCGCGCGCGTGCACGGGGGGTGGCGGGCGGGCGCGTGCACGGGGCGGGAGCGGGTGAGAACCGCTACACTACAGAAAAGTAGAAAAGGAAAAGTAAAAAAATAAATAAACTTTTTTTAAAAAACATCTAAGGGATCTGGAAGGGGTGGGGGGTTGGTCTTGGGGGGGGGGAAAGCTACACTACAGAAAAGGGACATATTTTATTAAAAAAAAAGCATTTTTTTTCACTAAACTGGGTACTGGCAGACAGCTGCCAGTACCCAAGATGGCGCACATTAAGTCAGAGGGGGAGGGTTAGAGAGCTATTTAGTGGGGGATCAGTGAGGTTGGGGGCTAAGGGGGATCCCTACACAGAAGCATATGTAAATATGCTAACAAAAAATGCACAAAAAAGCCCAAATATACCTTTTATTTTAGTACTGGCAGAGTTTCTGCCAGTACTTAAGATGGCGGGGACATTTGTGGGGTAGGGGAGGGAAGAGAGATGTTTGGGAGGGATCAGGGGGTCTGATGTTTCAGGTGGGAGGCTGATCTTTACACTAAAGCTAAAATTAACCCTGCAAGCTCCCTACAAGCTACCTAATTAACCCCTTCACTGCTAGCCATAATACACGTGTGATGCGCAGCGCCATTTAGCAGCATTCTAATTACCAAAAAGCAACTCCAAAGTCATATATGTCTGCTATTTCTGAACAAAGGGGATCCCAGAGAAGCATTTACAACCATTTGTGCCATAATTGCACAAGCTGTTTGTAAATTATTTCAGTGAGAAACCTAAAATTGTGAAAAATTTTACGTTTTTTTTAATTTGATCGCATTTGGCGGTGAAATGGTGGCATGAAATATACCAAAATGGGCCTAGATCAATACTTGGGGTTGTCTACTACACTACACTAAAGCTAAAATTACCCCAAAAAGCTCCTTACATGCTCCCTAATTAACCCCTTCACTGCTGGGCATAATACACGTGTGGTGCGCAGTGGCATTTAGCGGCCTTCTAATTACCAAAAAGCAATGCCAAAGCCATATATGTCTGCTATTTCTGAACAAAGGGGATCCCAGAGAAGAATTTACAACCATTTATGCCATAATTGCACAAGCTGTTAGTAAATAATTTCAGTGAGAAACTGAAAGTTTGTGAAAAAATTTGTGAAAAAGTGAACAATTTTTTGTATTTGATCGCATTTGGCGGTGAAATGGTGGCATGAAATATACCAAAAACAGAATTTATGTTTACCTGATAAATTACTTTCTCCAACGGTGTGTCCGGTCCACGGCGTCATCCTTACTTGTGGGATATTCTCTTCCCCAACAGGAAATGGCAAAGAGCCCAGCAAAGCTGGTCACATGATCCCTCCTAGGCTCCGCCTACCCCAGTCATTCGACCGACGTTAAGGAGGAATATTAGCATAGGAGAAACCATATGGTACCGTGGTGACTGTAGTTAAAGAAAATAAATTATCAGACCTGATTAAAAAAACCAGGGCGGGCCGTGGACCGGACACACCGTTGGAGAAAGTAATTTATCAGGTAAACATAAATTCTGTTTTCTCCAACATAGGTGTGTCCGGTCCACGGCGTCATCCTTACTTGTGGGAACCAATACCAAAGCTTTAGGACACGGATGAAGGGAGGGAGCAAATCAGGTCACCTAAATGGAAGGCACCACGGCTTGCAAAACCTTTCTCCCAAAAATAGCCTCAGAAGAAGCAAAAGTATCAAACTTGTAAAATTTGGTAAAAGTGTGCAGTGAAGACCAAGTCGCTGCCCTACATATCTGATCAACAGAAGCCTCGTTCTTGAAGGCCCATGTGGAAGCCACAGCCCTAGTGGAATGAGCTGTGATTCTTTCGGGAGGCTGCCGTCCGGCAGTCTCGTAAGCCAATCTGATGATGCTTTTAATCCAAAAAGAGAGAGAGGTAGAAGTTGCTTTTTGACCTCTCCTTTTACCGGAATAAACAACAAACGAGGAAGATGTTTGTCTAAAGTCCTTTGTAGCATCTAAATAGAATTTTAGAGCACGAACAACATCCAAATTGTGCAACAAACGTTCCTTCTTTGAAACTGGTTTCGGACACAGAGAAGGTACGATAATCTCCTGGTTAATGTTCTTGTTAGAAACAACTTTTGGAAGAAAACCAGGTTTAGTACGTAAAACCACCTTATCTGCATGGAACACCAGATAAGGAGGAGAACACTGCAGAGCAGATAATTCTGAAACTCTTCTAGCAGAAGAAATTGCAACTAAAAACAAAACTTTCCAAGATAATAACTTAATATCAACGGAATGCAAGGGTTCAAACGGAACCCCCTGAAGAACTGAAAGAACTAAATTGAGACTCCAAGGAGGAGTCAAAGGCTTGTAAACAGGCTTAATTCTAACTAGAGCCTGAACAAAGGCTTGAACATCTGGCACAGCAGCCAGCTTTTTGTGAAGTAACACAGACAAGGCAGAAATCTGTCCCTTCAGGGAACTTGCAGATAATCCTTTTTCCAATCCTTCTTGAAGGAAGGATAGAATCCTAGGAATCTTAACCTTGTCCCAAGGGAATCCTTTAGATTCACACCAACAGATATATTTTTTCCAAATTTTGTGGTAAATCTTTCTAGTTACAGGCTTTCTGGCCTGAACAAGAGTATCGATAACAGAATCTGAAAACCCTCGCTTCGATAAGATCAAGCGTTCAATCTCCAAGCAGTCAGCTGGAGTGAAACCAGATTCGGATGTTCGAACGGACCCTGAACAAGAAGGTCTCGTCTCAAAGGTAGCTTCCAAGGTGGAGCCGATGACATATTCACCAGATCTGCATACCAAGTCCTGCGTGGCCACGCAGGAGCTATCAAGATCACCGACGCCCTCTCCTGATTGATCCTGGCTACCAGCCTGGGGATGAGAGGAAACGGCGGGAACACATAAGCTAGTTTGAAGGTCCAAGGTGCTACTAGTGCATCCACTAGAGCCGCCTTGGGATCCCTGGATCTGGACCCGTAGCAAGGAACTTTGAAGTTCTGACGAGAGGCCATCAGATCCATGTCTGGAATGCCCCACAGCTGAGTGACTTGGGCAAAGATTTCCGGATGGAGTTCCCACTCCCCCGGATGCAATGTCTGACGACTCAGAAAATCCGCTTCCCAATTTTCCACTCCTGGGATGTGGATAGCAGACAGGTGGCAGGAGTGAGACTCCGCCCATAGAATGATTTTGGTCACTTCTTCCATCGCCAGGGAACTCCTTGTTCCCCCCTGATGGATGATGTACGCAACAGTTGTCATGTTGTCTGATTGAAACCGTATGAACTTGGCCCTCGCTAGCTGAGGCCAAGCCTTGAGAGCATTGAATATCGCTCTCAGTTCCAGAATATTTATCGGTAGAAGAGATTCTTCCCGAGACCAAAGACCCTGAGCTTTCAGGGATCCCCAGACCGCGCCCCAGCCCATCAGACTGGCGTCGGTCGTGACAATGACCCACTCTGGTCTGCGGAATGTCATCCCTTGTGACAGGTTGTCCAGGGACAGCCACCAACGGAGTGAGTCTCTGGTCCTCTGATTTACTTGTATCTTCGGAGACAAGTCTGTATAGTCCCCATTCCACTGACTGAGCATGCACAGTTGTAATGGTCTTAGATGAATGCGCGCAAAAGGAACTATGTCCATTGCCGCTACCATCAACCCGATCACTTCCATGCACTGAGCTATGGAAGGAAGAGGAACGGAATGAAGTATCCGACAAGAGTCTAGAAGTTTTGTTTTTCTGGCCTCTGTCAGAAAAATCCTCATTTCTAAGGAGTCTATTATTGTTCCCAAGAAGGGAACCCTTGTTGACGGAGATAGAGAACTCTTTTCCACGTTCACTTTCCATCCGTGAGATCTGAGAAAGGCCAGGACAATGTCCGTGTGAGCCTTTGCTTGAGGAAGGGACGACGCTTGAATCAAAATGTCGTCCAAGTAAGGTACTACAGCAATGCCCCTTGGTCTTAGCACAGCTAGAAGGGACCCTAGTACCTTTGTAAAAATCCTTGGAGCAGTGGCTAATCCGAAAGGAAGCGCCACGAACTGGTAATGTTTGTCCAGGAATGCGAACCTTAGGAACCGATGATATTCCTTGTGGATAGGAATATGTAGATACGCATCCTTTAAATCCACCGTGGTCATGAATTGACCTTCCTGGATGGAAGGAAGAATAGTTCGAATGGTTTCCATCTTGAACGATGGAACCTTGAGAAACTTGTTTAAGATCTTGAGATCTAAGATTGGTCTGAACGTTCCCTCTTTTTTGGGAACTATGAACAGATTGGAGTAGAACCCCATCCCTTGTTCTCTTAATGGAACCGGATGAATCACTCCCATTTTTAACAGGTCTTCTACACAATGTAAGAATGCCTGTCTTTTTATGTGGTCTGAAGACAACTGAGACCTGTGGAACCTCCCCCTTGGGGGAAGTCCCTTGAATTCCAGAAGATAACCTTGGGAGACTATTTCTAGCGCCCAAGGATCCAGAACATCTCTTGCCCAAGCCTGAGCGAAGAGAGAGAGTCTGCCCCCCACCAGATCCGGTCCCGGATCGGGGGCCAACATTTCATGCTGTCTTGGTAGCAGTGGCAGGTTTCTTGGCCTGCTTTCCCTTGTTCCAGCCTTGCATTGGTCTCCAAGCTGGCTTGGCTTGAGAAGTATTACCCTCTTGCTTAGAGGACGTAGCACTTTGGGCTGGTCCGTTTCTACAAAAGGGACGAAAATTAGGTTTATTTTTTGCCTTGAAAGGCCGATCCTGAGGAAGGGCGTGGCCCTTACCCCCAGTGATATCAGAGATAATCTCTTTCAAGTCAGGGCCAAACAGCGTTTTCCCCTTGAAAGGAATGTTAAGTAGCTTGTTCTTGGAAGACGCATCAGCCGACCAAGATTTCAACCAAAGCGCTCTGCGCGCCACAATAGCAAACCCAGAATTCTTAGCCGCTAACCTAGCCAATTGCAAAGTGGCGTCTAGGGTGAAAGAATTAGCCAATTTGAGAGCATTGATTCTGTCCATAATCTCCCCATAAGGAGGAGAATCACTATCGACCGCCTTTATCAGCTCATCGAACCAGAAACATGCGGCTGTAGCGACAGGGACAATGCATGAAATTGGTTGTAGAAGGTAACCCTGCTGAACAAACATCTTTTTAAGCAAACCTTCTAATTTTTTATCCATAGGATCTTTGAAAGCACAACTATCCTCTATGGGTATATTGGTGCGTTTGTTTAAAGTGGAAACCGCTCCCTTTTTTAAATATGGGGGGAGGGACGAAAGGAATACCGGGCCTTTCCCATTCTTTATTAACAATGTCCGCCACCCGCTTGGGTATAGGAAAAGCTTCTGGGAGCCCCGGCACCTCTAGGAACTTGTCCATTTTACATAGTTTCTCTGGGATGACCAACTTGTCACAATCATCCAGAGTGGATAATACCTCCTTAAGCAGAATGCGGAGATGTTCCAACTTAAATTTAAATGCAATCACATCAGGTTCAGCTTGTTGAGAAATGTTCCCTGAAACAGTAATTTCTCCCTCAGACAAAACCTCCCTGGCCCCATCAGACTGGGTTAGGGGCCCTTCAGAAATATTATTATCAGCGTCGTCATGCTCTACAGTATCTAAAACAGAGCAGTCGCGCTTACGCTGATAAGTGTTCATTTTGGCTAAAATGTTTTTGACAGAATTATCCATTACAGCCGTTAATTGTTGCATAGTAAGGAGTATTGGCGCGCTAGATGTACTAGGGGCCTCCTGAGTGGGCAAGACTCGTGTAGACGAAGGAGGGAATGATGCAGTACCATGCTTACTCCCCTCACTTGAGGAATCATCTTGGGCATCATTGTCATTGTCACATAAATCACATTTATTTAAATGAATAGGAATTCTGGCTTCCCCACATTCAGAACACAGTCTATCTGGTAGTTCAGACATGTTAAACAGGCATAAACTTGATAACAAAGTACAAAAAACGTTTTAAAATAAAACCGTTACTGTCACTTTAAATTTTAAACTGAACACACTTTATTACTGCAATTGCGAAAAAACATGAAGGAATTGTTTCACCACAGTGTCTTAAAGCCTTAAAAGTATTGCACACCAAATTTGGAAGCTTTAACCCTTAAAATAACGGAACCGGAGCCGTTTTGAACTTTAACCCCTTTACAGTCCCTGGTATCTGCTTTGCTGAGACCCAACCAAGCCCAAAGGGGAATACGATACCAAATGACGCCTTCAGAAAGTCTTTTCTAAGTATCAGAGCTCCTCTCACATGCGACTGCATGCCATGCCTCTCAAAAACAAGTGCGCCACACTGGCGCGAAAATGAGGCTCTGCCTATGCTTTGGGAAAGCCCCTAAAGAATAAGGTGTCTAAAACAGTGCCTGCCGATATTATTATATCAAAATACCCAGATAAAATGATTCCTCAAGGCTAAATATGTGTTAATAATGAATCGATTTAGCCCAGAAAAGGTCTACAGTCTTAATAAGCCCTTGTGAAGCCCTTATTTACGATCGTAATAAACATGGCTTACCGGATCCCATAGGGAAAATGACAGCTTCCAGCATTACATCGTCTTGTTAGAATGTGTCATACCTCAAGCAGCAAGAGACTGCTCACTGTTCCCCCAACTGAAGTTAATTGCTCTCAACAGTCCTGTGTGGAACAGCCATGGATTTTAGTGACGGTTGCTAAAATCATTTTCCTCATACAAACAGAAATCTTCATCTCTTTTCTGTTTCTGAGTAAATAGTACATGCCAGCACTATTTCAAAATAACAAACTCTTGATTGAATAAGAAAAACTACAGTTAAACACTAAAAAACTCTAAGCCATCTCCGTGGAGATGTTGCCTGTACAACGGCAAAGAGAATGACTGGGGTAGGCGGAGCCTAGGAGGGATCATGTGACCAGCTTTGCTGGGCTCTTTGCCATTTCCTGTTGGGGAAGAGAATATCCCACAAGTAAGGATGACGCCGTGGACCGGACACACCTATGTTGGAGAAATGGGCCTAGATCAATAATTTGGGATGTCTTCTAAAAAAAAATATATACATGTCAATGGATATTCAGGGATTCCTGAAAGATATTAGTGTTCTAATGTAACTAGCGCTAATTTTGAAAAATAATGGTTTGGAAATAGCAAAGTGCTACTTGTATTTATGGCCCTATAAGTTACAAAAAAAGCAAAGAAGATGTAAACATTGGGTATTTCTAAACTCAGGACAAAATTTAGAAACAATTTAGCATGGGTGTTTTTTGGTGGTTGTAGATGTGTAACAGATTTTGGGGTTCAAAGTTAGAAAAAGTGTGTTTTTTTCCATTTTTCCTCATATTTTATAATTTTTTTTATAGTAAATGATAAGATATGATGAAAATAATGGTATTTTTAGAAAGTCCATTTAATGGCGAGAAAAACGGTATATAATATGTGTGGGTACAGTAAATGAGTAAGAGGAAAATTTCAGCTAAACACAAACACCGCAGAAATGTAAAAATAGCCTTGGTCCCAAACGGACAGAAAATGGAAAAGTGCTCTGGTCACTAAGGGGTTAAATTGCATGCTCTATCTGAATCATAAACGTTTAATTTTGAGTTTACTGTTCCTTTAAGAAAAAAATGGTCTTATGACCACTGCTTCATTAACCTGTCCACAACCTCAGAGGTTACAGATGTAAAAACATCCCGAGATGACTGACAAGCCCTGATCTTGCACAGACAGGGGCTGAAGCTGCACAAGAGTTAAATGCTAGCAGTGAATGCTGCATCAGAGACCCTAAAAGTGCATGGACATGTTCCCATACAGGGAGCCTTGTCTGCACGCAGCTTGACAAATAGGGCAGAGTATAAATATACAAAACTGATCCAATGCTCCTTTTATTTACATACACCTTACTATATTACTTATATTTAGCAATATGTTTGTTCATTACTGCTAGCATGCAGGTCTATATGTCACCCATATCTCTAAAATAGCTTTATAAAAAGAATATTTAATTCCATGTCCCAACAAAATGCTTGCTGTCTGAATATATTAACCCCTTCACTACCGGGACTTTCAGAGAAAAACTTGCCCAAAATACTGGAGAATTTTTAGCATATTTGCTAACACTACATTTAAACAGAAAAGAGCTTTTTTTTATTTATTTATTTATATATATATATATATATATATATATATATATATATATATATATATATATATATATATATATATATATATATATATATATATAGTTTTTAAGTAGACAACCCAATGTATTGAACTAGGCCTATTTTGGTATATTTCATGCCACCATTTCACCGCCAAATGTGGTCAAATAAAAAAATGTTAACTTTTTCACAAACTGGGTTTCTCACTGAAATTATTTACATATAGCTTGTGCAATCATGGCACACATGGTTGTAAAAGCTTCTCTGGGATCCCCTTTGTTCAGGAATAGCACATTCCACTTTGCCATATATACACATCGTGCAGACAAAGCACTGCACAAAATATATATACGTCCATTTGGGTGAAGGGGTTAAAGGGACATGAAACACAAGATTATTTCTTTCATGATTCGGATAGACTATACAATTTAAACAACTTTCAATTTTACTTCTATTAACAAATTTGCTTCATTATCTTGGTATCCTTTGTTGAATGAGTAGTCATGCACTGCTGAAAGCTAGCTGAACATATTGAGTGAGCCAATGAGAAGAAGCAGCCACCAATTAGTAGTTAGCTTCCAGTAGTGCACTGCTGATTCTGAGCCTACCTAGGTATTCTTTTCAACAAAGGCTACCAAGAGAATGAAGAAATTAGATAATAGCAGTAAATTAGAAAGTTGTTTAAAATTGAATGTTCTGTTTATATCATGAAATAAAAATTTGGGGTTCATGTCCCTTTAAGTAAAGCTCCCAAGCAGGACTTTGCATATGTGTTCTAGGATCAAAAAATACAAAAATGACATGCTCTAATTAATGCAGTAGAATGTCCCTTTAAATGTATTATGACCTGTTATAGCAGTAATGAAAGTTCCAAAAGCATACTGACAAAAGGCGTTGAAGGAAAGTGCAATGTTTACTTTTTTTTCACATCAAATGAGATCTGGCTCAGTAAAGCAAACACAGAACAGTAAAATGGATCTTCTGTAAATGCTACTTACTTCTGCTGACCTTCAAGCAGACAAACCTTATCAACAGAATTTAATAAGTGTCCTTTAACGTGTACATAAATAGCACACTAACATAATATAAGTAAACAGTACAGCCGTGACCTCCAATTACTTTAATATATGCTGCTGAAGTGTGCTAGGGACTGACATCATTGTAGAAATTAGGGAAAATGATAAAAAGAAAAAGGTGTGGCTAAAACAACATTGCACTCTACGCCTCTCAACGACTGTGTCTAAGCACAGCAGTAAAATGGAAGACAGCTGCAGGGTGACTGTAGTGAATACTTCTGCAAAACAACATGTATACTAGGGAGTTTATCATGCTTTATTTGCAACGTCTGACACATGGTACAGACTCACATAAGTAACCCTGCAACAACAAATTTATGCCCCTGGTCCCTAGTGTCACAACAGATTTGGTGCGTGCAGGAGATATTCATACAAATTCCAAAACTATTAAAATTTGTTGTACCATTAAATAATGTACTTTTGAATAAGTATCAACAAGTTACAATACTATACTACTTTATAATAATTGATTGTCTAAAATCAGATGCCAGTGGTGTTTTTTTAAGATTCTCATAACAGATATGTTTTGAAAATGTTTCAAATAATTTTTTTGATGGGCTGTTTCATGTCAAAAACTATACTAGAAGCCTGATAAAAAAGTCACAGCTTTTATTTAGGTGGAGTAGCAGTTTAAATGCCTCGTATCATGGGAGAAAAAAATAAATAATTTTATGGCAACAATGTTTCTCCATAAAAGACTGATAGATGACCAAGGGTTTAATTCAGCTGGGAGACTGACAATGTACCCAGAATGCACTTAAAAAAACCTGCAATATTTATGAATACAATTCCATGTGTAAGACTGCAATATATTCACAAAGTTTGGTTCAAAATTGTGTCAAGATAGATGATTTTTATAAAAAGTAAACCATCAAAATACATATGATGACATGATATTTGGACACTACAAGTGGGAGGAATAGACATTTAGCATCTTTAAAAAAATAAATAACAGAAACATAAATTGTTGATGGCAGATAGGAACCATAGGTCCAACAAGTCTGCCAATAATTCTTATAAAGTATAGGCTGTACTACTTGTAGGATAGCCTTATGCTTACACCAGGCATTCTTAAAGTGAAAGTCAATCCTAGCGTTTTTGAAACGCTAGGATTGACTATTGGAACAAATAAACAAATAAAGGGGACTTTCATTCATGAAGTATAAATTACTTCAATTAGAAAGCTCCTTTATTTGTTTCAAGCGATCGCCGTTCTTCTTCACAGCAGATCGCTATTTGGCTTGAGAGGTGGGGTTTTCACCTCTTAGCCAATAGCCGTGCAGTAAATCAGGCTTTACTGCACGGATATTGGCTAGGAGGTGAAAACGTCACCTCTTAGCAAACTATTTTTCTGCCATGGGCTGCTGTAGCAGCTAAGAACGGCGATTAATTGAAATAAATAAAGGAGCTTTCTACATAAAGTATCTTATACTTCATGAATGAAAGTCCCCTTTATTTGTTTCAATAGTCAGTCCTAGCATTTCGAAAATGCTAGGATTGACTTTCACTTTAAAGGGACACTCAGGTCAAATTACATTTTCATGATTCAGATACAGCATGTAATTTTAAACAATTTTCCAATTTACTTCCATTAAAAAAAAATGTGCACAGTCTTTAATAAAATGTGCACAGTTTTTAATATTTACACTTTTTGCGTCACCAGCTCCTACTGAGCATGTGCAAGAACTCAGACTATATGTATATGCATTTGTGATTGGCTGATTGCTATCACATGGTACAGGGGGAGTGGAAATATACTTAACTTTGAAATTTGTTAGAAAAAAATCTACTATTCATTTGAAATTCAGAGTAAACGCTATTGTATTGTCTTCCTATCTTGCATTTGTTGATTTTGCAAATCTACTGTGTTTACTGGTCCTTTAACATCTCACACAGTTTTTTCTTTACTAATCCTGGTGAACGTTTAACCCATATATATATTTATATATATATATATCACAGATACTTTCATATTACTTAAAGGAACACTAAACCCAATTTTCTTTATTTCATGATTCAGATAGAGCATGCAATTTTAAGCAACTTTCTAATTTACTTCTATTATCAATTTTTCTTCGTTCTCTTGCTATCTTTATTTAAAAAGCAGGAATGTAATACATAGGAGCTGGCCCATTTTTGGTTGAGAACCTGGGTTATGCTTGCTTATTGGTGCCTAAATGTGAGCCACCAATAAGCAAGCGCTATCCATGGTTCTGAACCTAAAATGGGCTGGCTGCTAAGATTTACATTCCAGCTTTTAAAATAAAGATAGCAAGAGAACGAAGAAAAATTGATAATAGGAGTAAATTAGAAAGTTGCTTAAAATTTCATGCTCTATCTGAATCATGAAAGAAAAATTTGGGTTCAGTGTCCTTTAAAAAAGTTAAATGTGACATGGGCGGCACACAAGCCCTTTATGAGAGGCCTATTCATTAAAGAGAAGTCGATGTTGTTGAAAAAGTCATCACAATTAGTTAATGCCCTTTAGGGGGAGGTTGAGACACTTGAGAGAGAGCATAGACGTACCTTATCAACTAGGATATATAAGACCCTCCAGTCCAAAAGACAGGAATTATCTAAAATCTTAAATGAATTCTCTATCCGATCGGCTTTGAAACTGAGGGCGCACTATTATGTATATGCGAATAAGCCTGACAAATATCTGGCGTTTAAATTAAGGGAGAGAACTAAATTTTTTGCTATACCTTCCATTCAGAAAGCAAACAGTGCTCCCACCTCAAATCCTCAGGAGATAACTGAAACCTTTGCCCAATATTATGAGTATTTGTATGATGGGAAAAAGGTGGCTTCGGGGGACCTTACGACACAAATAGACAATTTTTTACAACAGGCTGACTTACAGGTAATCCAGGACTCTGACTTTACACAACTTAACGCGAAAATTACGGCCATAGAAATACTAACGGTTATCAAAGACTTGAAGACAGGGAAAGCAGCGGGCCCCGATGGCCTTACAGGGGAATATTACAAATTGTTTGGGAAGGATTTGGTAGGCCACCTACTTACATTCTGCAATGAAATCCTGGCAGGGGGGGTGCTCCCTAAAGAAATGCTACAAGCTAAGATTGTGGTAATACCTAAGGTGGGAAAGAATTCGAAACTTTGCCAAAATTATAGGCCTATATCGCTGATAAATACAGATCTTAAAATTTTTACAAAAATTATGGCGAATAGATTGAAATTGATTCTTCCCTCCCTGATTCATCAAGACCAGGTGGGATTTATCAAAGAGCGGGAAGCCCCAGATAATGTGCGGAGAATAGTGACCCTAATAGACTACTTAGCGAAATCTGAGACGCCAGCATTACTACTATCACTCGACGCGGAAAAGGCGTTTGATAGGGTGGACTGGAACTATATGTTTAAAGTGCTAGATAAAATGGGATTTCGGGGGGCCTTTATAAAAGCCTTAACAGCTATATATTCAAATCCAACGGAGGTGGTGGGTGCCGCAGGTTATACATCGAGGTCCATAGATATCTTGAATGGGACTCGTCAGGGGTGCCCGCTATCGCCGCTCTTATTTGCCATTTGCATCGAACCGTTGGCAGCGGTCATTAGACAATCAGGGGAGATATCGGGTGTACATTTGGCGGGGGGAGACTATAAGATGACGCTGTTCAAACGACGATGTCTTGTTGACCCTGACCAAGCCCCTAATCTCTTTACCTAACCTATATGACATTCTGGGGAAGTTTTCAGAGATTTCAGGATATAAGGTTAACATAGACATTCCCCCTCATACCAAAAAAAAACGATGGAATTGAATTTTAACATCTCATGGGCAAAGGTTCACATCACTTATGTAGGGGTGAAATTAAATGGGAATTTCTCAGATTTATACCGATTAAACTATGTCCCCCTCTATAAAGCTATTAGGAAAGACCTCAGTAATTGGAAAAAGGGTAGGTTCTCGTGGTACGGGAGACTGTCGGCTTTAAAAATGAATGTGCTACCTAGGATCATGTACCTCTTTAGAGCGGTACCGATAGCGGTCCCCCTGACAGACTTGCAGGCCTTACAAGTAGATCTGCTCCGCTTTTTAAGAGGAGATGGGAAAGCAAGAATAGCAGCACAAGTGTTAAAGCAGCATAGACAGGTCGGGGGTGTAGGAGTCCAGAATCTAGTAGACTACTACTATGCCTCTAGGTTAGCACAAACTACCATTTTAGAGAAAAATCTGAAGGAAGTCATTTGGCCACGAATAGAGGCCGACATAGCTGGGTGTGAAAACCAGGCAGATATTCTGTGGGACCCCACTTTGAAAGCAAAAACGCTGACGTATAGATCCCCTGTAACATGTGAGACAATACATTTGTGGGACAAGTTTACTAAAACAATGAGAATGTATTCTCCTCAATCCTTACTAATGCCAATGAAAATCTTAATGCCCCGGGAACTGAGGAAATCTGTGGGGAAATGGGAAAATAAGGGATTATATAGGGTGGCGGACTTTCTAGATGGAAATACAATACTCACATTTAACCAGATCAAAGATAAGGTTCAACCATATAAGGTACACTAGTTCCTCTACTTACAGATCTCGTCAGTTATTACTAAATATCTGACTAACAGCACTGGCCGGTCCCCGACCATGTTAGAAAAGATTTGCAAAAACCCCTCTAGAGGAAAGCATCTTATATCACAATTATATATATTGCTTCAGGAGATGGGAACTGCCTCTAAGTCTTCCCTGATGGAAAGATAGGAGAAAGATATTGGTGAGACTAGGGAGAAGGGAAAATGGGAGAACATCCTATCGGAGGTGGGTAGGGGACTGCTGAGTGCAGATATGAGAGAAAACTGCTTGAAAGTAGCTTTCAGATGGTATCTTACTCCTGAGCGGACAGCGCACATGACTCCGGATAGGACAGGGACCTGTTACAGAGGATGTAAGGAGAGAGGGATATATAAGCATATGTGGTGGGACTGTCCGAAAGTGCAACCACTGTGGGTGAGGCTCTCGGAGTTACTCATCAACACTCTAGACGAAAACATAACACTGACGATAACTCAGGCACTACTAAACGAAAGAAATAGAGCGTTTAACTCAGCGATCAATACTTTCATTAAGACTCTCTGTACATGCTTACGGATATGTATAGCCAGGCATTGGAAGGTGGGAGCGCCTAGTTGGGGGGAGGTAGTGGATAAAATTAAAGACACCTACACAATGTCAGAATTAGCAGCATGGTCTCAGGGATCTAATGAGCAGTTTCAAAAAATATGATTTTACTGGATCTTGAGAAAGAATAATTTCTTATAGATTTGCTGGCAGGAACAGGTGTGAAAGGGTTGAAGCTGAGGAGGACGGGAGAGGGGAATAGTAGAGAACCCCAGACACCTGACACCCACACCTAAATACTTATGCAAAGACAATGTATTTAGCTAGCTGTTGATACAAGAGTATTGATTTTGCCAGGATTTAGCTATGGTTCTTGGAAACACCTGGGGGGGAGGGGGAGGGGGGGGTTTAGTGGGAGTTATGTTTTGAATATAATGTTTGAAGTTATGTTATTGGACTTGCAGGGATAAGATGGGGCAGAGTCTTTATATTATGGACTATGGGAAATATAAAAAGAGACTTTTATGACATGTACCCGGGAAATGATTGTATGACTTTGTCCATCTTTAATCGCATGCTTAGTTCTGTATTATGTCCAATGGAAAATGAATAAAAATTTATTTCAATTAAAAAAGTTAAATGTCCAAACATACTGTAAATAATTTTCACTTGCATCTTTCTGCAATATCTTAGCTATCTTAATCAAGATAGAGGCTTGTAAACACAGCACGGCCAAACTGTTTGCTATAATCAGGGTGACTTTGCTATCACAAGACATTAAACACAACGACTAAACCCATCAAGCTGTCAGCATGATTTACAGTGGTTATTTATAGGCAACCACTACATTAAAAAACTGATATTGATACAGAAGTGGGCTTTAATCAATGGGTTTTCAAGCCTCTCCTCAGGCTTCCCTAACAGGCCAGATTTTGTAGATATCTGAACTAGAGCTAGGGTTGCCACTTTAGCCATGTTTTCCTGGACACTTATGAGTTACACATGTTGCATGGTGTGCAGGAAGGAACATGTATTGTGTTTCTGGACAGCACTATTCATATTCCATCCTGTACACCCTGCAGCATGTGTAACTCACAAGTGTCAAGGAAAACATGGCTGAGATGGCAATCCTAACTAAAGCACAGGTGAAATAATATGCTGATTAGTAAACATGGTTATTTTACCTGCTCTCATCCAAGGTAATCCTGAAAATCTGACCTATTAGGGAGGCCTAAGGACATGTTTTAAAACCAGTGGCTTAAAAGAAAGTATTACAATATGCATGGGTTACATCCAATCATACTGAATAAATGTGACCATTTAAGTAAACCTTTCTTATTACTGCTCAGGATAAACAAAGTTTCTAGTTTGCTGAATGCAGAAGGAAAAAGACTTAGAGGAGGGCTTGACAAGTCCAAGGAGCAAGGAGACACAACTCGATACAAACAAAAACACTAGTGCCCAGCTACCAATAAAATTTGTGGTTGTCTCATAAATTTAAAATAAATTTGCTAACTCCTGAATTAGAAATTAGACTATAAAAAACTCTAAATATTTTTTAAAAATACCTGACATAGATTGGCTTGAATGGGTATGTTCCCTGTGTATGTCTGAAGGTCTAACACAGCAGTTCTCTGAGAATCACACTAATCTCACTGATTTATGTTACCAACTGTCTGCTGGTGAAATTAAAATATTTCAGTTTAATTTGTATTTGCTGCCAACTTAGAATGTATTTTAGTTCCAGGTGCTTCTCTATTAACCTCACTGCCTATGAGATTATCCATCCCAGACTGTCTACAGAACTCAGCTCTTATATCACTGGGATTTCCAGGTTTATTCTTTGTTTTTAGAGAAATAAGTGAGGTCTGCCCCTGACATGTCTGCCCAGTGATTACTCTCTGAGCTGGAGTTTTTGAGAATCCGGCCCTTGGTAACTCTGCACAAAGAAGTTGCTTTATCAGTCTGTAATTCAAATACTTTTATTATAAGCCATATGGAAAACACAAGACTGACTTTAGTTTTGGTCTGTAAAAGCAGAACAGGAAAATTAGTTAAAAGAGTGGTCAGAATAAAAAGGAAGTGTCCAACTGTTTAGTAATAAAGCTATTAATTGAATAATATTTGTGGAAAAACTAAGCTGCGAGAGACCTATTAGTTTGTTCTGACCAAATATCTTGTGAGATTACAGTAATTAACAGCCATTGTCAAGCAGCTTGTTTAAATAAGCATAAATTATAAATGTTTACACTAAAAGGAGACTAACATGAAAATTAAACAAATTATGGCAACAATGAACAATCAAGAAGAGACTATGGAGTAGATTTATCATAGTGCAAGCGGACATGATACGATGTAGCATATCATATCCGCTGCACATCGATAAGATCCCCTAAGATCCAACAACGACCTGCTTCTTGCGTCCTCTACCATCACCTCCTCTCATTCTAGACTACAGGACTTCTCTCGTGCAGCACCAACCCTCTGGAACGCACTTCCTCGAGATGTCAGACTTGCCCCTAACCTCTCCTCCTTTAAACGTTCCCTAAAGACCTTTCTGTTCAGGGAAGCTTATCACCCGACTTATTAACATACTAACTTCAATTAACTAACAGTTGCCCTCTATCTCCTCACTAATATCATTCTCACCTCTGCAGTCCCCACCTCCTGTTTCCAATCCTCCTACCCATCTAGATTGTAAGTTCCCACGGGAATAGGGCCCTCAATTCCCCCTGTATTTGTCTGTAAAATGTTGTGTCTTATCGTATTGTTTCTCCACTGTACTGTTATCCTTGTACCCATGGGCAGCGCTGCGGAATCTGTCGGCGCTTTATAAATAAAGAATAATAATAAAAATGCCTACAGGATACGCTGTCTGCATTTATCATTGCAGTAATGCCGTCCCGCCGCTAGCAGGGGGTGTCAATCAACCCAATCGTATTTGATCGGGTTCAATTCTGTCCACGGCCTCAGAGCAGCTGGACAAGTTATGGAGCATCGGTCTTTAGATCGCTGCTTCATAACTTCTGTTTCCGACGAGCCTGAAGTCTCGCGCGGAAACAGGGGCATTAAGCTCCATATGGAGCTTGATAAATCGGCCCTTATATATATAAAATAAATATTTCACTGTACTTCAAAATACATATTTAGTCAGTTGACCCCTTTTTTATGTTCTAATATGAGATTATCTAAATGCTTAACCCTTTCGCTGCTGAGCAAATTTCATGTACCTGTGCTAGAGGTGTTTTTTAGCTGTTTGACCTTCATTGCAATTACACATATGCATGATCCTATTACTGTTCAAAATCACTCAGCATAGCAAAAGATATTTATAAAACTAAACATAAAACAGTTGCACCAAAGTCATCCTATAAAGAATTTTTCAAAATATCACCCATTTGTACATTCAGTCAGTTCTCCCATTTATTTTGATTCTTATTCAGATAAACATCATTCTATAAGCCCTAATATTAATATTAGAAATTAAAGAGGCTAACGGTTACTGCCAGGTTATGTCTTACTATAACAATAACTGCAAAATACCCGGTAGCTGAATCTTGAAATTAATATATGTTATTATGCTGAGGGGGTAATAAAGGCCTCTTAAAAAAGCATCAGAATCCCAAAAATATAACCAAAGTTTTTTAAACATAGAAACGTAGATTTTTACGACAGGTAAGAACCATAGGCTGAACAAGTCTGCCCAAAATGTAATAAAAAAGCGTAAACATATCTAGTTCACAGGATAGCCTTATGCTTATCCCATGCATTCTTGAAGTACCCCACAGTGTCATTAACACCTCTGATGGAAGTTTACTCAAAGAATCAACCACCCTTTCTGTGTAGAAGTTCTTCAGCAAGTTGAGAGGTATTTGTCATTGTTGTGACCAATTTTAAGGCCCAGGATTGCTGCTTTCAAATAAGTTTATGTATGTGTTGTTGGGGGCAACATAGGGGTACCCAAACAAACCCCTAATATTGTTCTGTATGCTTATGATTCTGACAGGTGATCATAGTTAACACAGTGGGCAGCAGAAAACCACCTAGACATGTCACCCCTCCTTTGGAAAAGCAGCCTCACTTCCTTAAAAATAGTAGTCAGTTGCCTTGTGGTTAAGAATATTTTGGACTGAAAAGGTCCCTTTTATAGTTCAGAGACACCAATTATACATATAATTGCTATTTCTATAGCAATCCTCTGCTATTTAAAGAGGCATGAGACCACTCATTTGATTAGGGACAATCTCCTCTTTCATACAAGGGGTACCTAAATAAAGGTAGGTGATTGCCCCTTTGTGTTTTATAGGGGGAATATGGGCTCTACAAGTGCTCCCTCCTCAAATTTAGTACAGCTGTCTATTAGAGGCAGGCAATCACCATTACTATGGTTATCCCCTGAAAATTAGAGGGAAGTGTGAACCCTCAACTGACAGAAAGAAATTCCCTCTTTTTAACATGAGGGGTCTCATACCCATCTGGTTAAACAGATGGGGAGATTGTGGGCTCTATAGTAGTCCCCCACCCTCCGCCACCACTAGAAATCACTTTGTTTCCATTGGGCAGGTGGCCACATTTTTAAATGGTTATCAGTTGCATCCTTGGTTGAGGGGGATACCCCTCAATTGAAAATGGGGAGTATGAACATTCAAATGAAGGGTCACTTGTTCCTCTAGTCAAAACAGGCCTCCCCCTCAAGTTAAACTGCATTTTAAATGTTGCTGTAGGTAATCAGTGATCACCTGCAATTTACAGGGCCATGCAACCGGTCAATTGAAAGGGCTGACTTCCCTCTTTCAAATGAGTCACTTGTCCTTGTAAGTGACCTGGTGGCTAAGATATGTGAATCCAAAGTAATCTATTGGTGGCTACACAAATATGCCTCTTGTCATTTGCTCACCAGATGTGTTCAGCTAGGTCCCAGTAGCGCATTTAAGAAGAACTGAAAGAACTAGGTTCAATTTTCTAGGGAGGAGAAAGAGGTTTTACAACTGGCCTAATTCTAACTAACGCCTGAACGAAGGACTGAACATCAGGAAGCTTAGCCAACTTCCTATGGTAAAGAACAGATAAAGCTGCAATTTGAACCTTCAGGGAACTAGCTAATGAACCCTTATCAAGGCCATCTTGTAAGAACTGAAGAATTCTTTGGATCCAAAAGGAACACCAAGAAAATCCCTTAGAGTAGAACCACACAAAATATGCTTTCCAAATTTTGTGGTAAATCCTTTAAGTTATAGATTTCCTAGCCTAAATTAGAGTATTGATTAAAGAGTTGGAAAATCCTCCATGTCTCAAAACTAGGCGTTCACTTGGAGATTTGAGATCCTGATGGAAAAGAGGACCATGTGATAACAGGTCTTGTCTCAGAGGAAGATGCCATGGAGGCGTTGTTGACATCTGTACTCGGACCGCATACCATGTTCTGCGGGTCAGACAGGAGCAATCAATATTACTGATGCTGACTGTTTCATCTGAGCAATGACTCTCGGCAGAAAACAAATGGAGGAAACAGGTATTTTAGATGGAATTCACATGTACATACCAAGGCGTCTATCATGTTAACCCTTGGATATCTTGATCTTGCACAAAACTTAGGAAGTTTGTGATTTAAGTGTAAAACCATCAGATCTATGTCTGGTAGGCGCCATTTGCTTACCAGATGATTGAATACATCCTGATGCAGAGACCATTCTCCTGGATGGACTGATTGAAGGCTGAAAAAGTCTGCTTCCCAATTGTTCCCATCTAGAATGTGAATCGCTGATAGGGAGCACTGATTCCTCTCTACCCAGGTCAGAATTTGAGAAACTTCCTGCATTGCCAGTGGACTGTGGGTAACTCCTTGATGATTGATATAGGCTATTGTTGTGATATTGTCCAACTGG
This sequence comes from Bombina bombina, assembly GCF_027579735.1. Classification (NCBI taxonomy): domain Eukaryota; kingdom Metazoa; phylum Chordata; class Amphibia; order Anura; family Bombinatoridae; genus Bombina; species Bombina bombina. The sequence goes on along the minus strand of NC_069499.1, from coordinate 517,096,594 downwards.
AAACTGATACATTTCTCCTCCTTCAAGAGGCCATGCCTGAAGAGCTCTAAGAATCGTTCAAAATTCCAGAATGTTTATTGGTAACCTTGTCTCTAATGGAGACCAAACACCTTGTGCTGTTCGAGAATTCCAGACTTACTTTAGGTGCCTACTGCATGAACGACAGATAAAATGAAAAAAATTGAGATTACTTAGTTCTTTATTTGGTTCAGAATGCATCATAATATTTGTCACAAGCCATAAATGGCTTTACACCACTCCACACAAGGCTTTTTATTTGCTCAGATTTGTAGCAAAGGTGGCATCCTATGGCAGTGCCATATTTAAAGTCACTGAGCTCTTAGTATGACCCATTGTAAAATCACTGAGCTCTTAGTATGATCCATTGTACTGCCAATATCTGTCTGTGGAGATTTTATGGCTATGTACTGGGTTTCATACTTAATTTCATACTTACTTAGAGACAGATTACAAGTTGTGCACTAACTGTTGCTAACAGTTGTGTGCAACCAATATTGGGTTTATTGCGCCTCTTTGTTTGTGCGTGTCGGAAGTAGTGCGCAGATTACAAGTTGAAAGTAAACTTGTTTACTCGAGCGCAATTGAACTTAACATGCGTGCCAGGTTAGAGCAACCTCAGAGCTCTGGCTAAATGTTACGCTCAAATAAAAAACATAAATTATGCTTACCTGATATTTTTCTTTTCTTCTGAGGGGAAGAGTCCACAGCTGCATTCATTACTTTTGGGAATTCAGAACCTGGACACCAGGAGGAGGCAAAGACACCCCAGCCAAAGGCTTCAAATACCTCTTCTACTTCCCTCATCCCCCAGTCATTCTGCCAAGGGAACAAGGAACAATAGGAGAAATATCAGGGTGAAAAAGGTGCCAGAAGAACAAAAAGTGTACTGCCGCCTCATAGACAAAATGTGGGCGGGAGCTGGAAGAGTCCGCAGCTGCATTCATTACTTTTGGGAAAACAATACCCAAGCTAGAGGACACTGAATGCAAACAAAGGGCGGGTACAAAAATGTGGCCCCTTCGAAAGGCACCACTGCCTGAAATTACCCAACACCCTACAAAAACTCTAAACGACAAGGGAAAAACCGGAAGCCCAGGTAACTGCTTATCAGTTACATAACCTGCAAAACCGTGCTAGAGACCACTCAGACCCAGAGTCTGCAGAGCACAAAGGCCTCCAAGGAGCCAGCCCAGCGGCTCTCGACTCCCATGAAAAGTACCCCTAAAAGTCAAAAACCTCTATCTACCCCTGAGGAGGAGAATAGAGAACCCCATAAGAGATCCAAAGGACCATCCTACACGGGCTCAAATCAAACTTAGAGCAACCCAAGGTTGCCACAGGACCACTGCCCAGGGAGACGAACTCCTTAGAAGGACAAGGACCAGAAAAATAAGTCCATACACAGGAAAAAAATGTCACTAGGATGACCAGAAGGCCACCCTCATATCCCTGACACAGTACCATACCACATATGGTGTTCCAGAAAACCACGAGTTCCCCATTGTATCAAAGCCAAGTCAAAACCCGTCAGGTTAGACAAGCATAGACAAGCAGAGACAGAATAACTGTCCTATCAGGTAAAAAAAAGCTCTCCAAGAGAACACAGAGCCGTCTGTAAACAAGAACTCACAATGACTAATCTCCAGGCAACAAAGCTGACCGGTCTCCAAAGACCGTCCCATCCCAGCAGCGGACGCCACCAGTAGAGAGATGGGCACCAAGATTCCCCCCACCTAAGGGGAGGACAAACCCAATAATAGTAAACGGTCAACACTGCACAGAGCAGACTAATCCCCAACCTCCCTCCAGTAGAACGGTCCCAGCCCAAAGGCTAGTTAAAGACCTAAGACAAGAGTTTCAGACCGTCGGAAGAAAAAAGGATGGATCTACAAGGAATCAAAAACCCCAGAGTAGAACTCTGACCGCTACTAAAACTGGCATGCTCCATGAGCCATGACAGGTAACTTTGTGCTCGGGTCCGAAAACCCCAACACTGCAGCCTTCCAGGAAAAGGAGCACTCCCCCAGGGAAGAAAGTACTCTGACCCCCAACATTCTAATACCAGAATCCAGTTCCGTGATTCTGAGTACGCCAGGAAGGGAAAAAAATCCTACAAGGCGAAAAAACAAAACAAAACAAGGACCCACGGGCCTTCACAGATACTGAGGTACTTTCAAGTCAAAGAGAACACACAAGAACCCATCCCTCACCCTAGGTGAGAAGAAAAGGTAGCAAATCAACAGTAACCACCCTACCAATATAGGCAAGACCCTTCGGCCAATATCGCCAGCCCAGTTGAAACGACAGCTGGAGTTTACAAGGAAGCACAAATGTCCCAGAAGAACAAGTTGGGACCCATCAGAGAGACCTCAAACGTACGCCTCATGCAGACAGTAATCTCCCATGAGAGTCAGAAAACCCCCGCCCTCAAAAGGTACACGCGGAGGACCAAACTTAAAGGTTAAGCAGAACCGTCCATGCCTGTTCCAGGCAAGAGACGTGGTCCTAAGCCAGAGTCCTCGAAAAACGTAACTGATCGAAAGATCTAACTTCCTGAGGACTCTATCAGCTGCCTCCCATGGTAGGAGCGCACCCAAGACAGAACCCTCCACCATCTAAAGTCCGTAGACGTAGATTACCTATTAACAGCCTCAAACCAAAGAGTTTGACAAAAACTCCTGACCAGTTGAAGAAATCTGCAACCAGTACCCTTGGATCGCAAGGCTATTCTTTGTAGACAGGCCGAACAACCTGATCCACATGCTGGTGAAGAGGAAGGACATTTCCCTGACCCCAGAAAGGCAAAAGTCTGTGACTGACCTTGCCCTCCTACCCTCAAGCCCAAAAGGCTAGATCTGCATAAGGTCGAAGGATAGCACCCAAGAGTCTAAAGACCATGGTATGACAAGGGGCAGTTCTTAGATTGAGAAGACAACAGTCTCAAGAAATCCTTACCGGATCAGTCTCCCAAAATCCCTGCAACATGAATAACAAAGGGAGCCTCGCAGCTCCTGGCAGAAAAGGCAGAGAGACCCCTGCACTCCATGTACTGGAGCAAACGAAACGTTAAGAAAAAAGGAAGAAGGACATGCTCCGTACTTCCAGAACAGATGATCCAACTCAAAAAGGGAAGGGAAACTCTGGCACCACAAAATTAATGCGACAAGGCTACAAGAGTCGACATCCGGAAGATACCGAAAGTGAAGACGTAAATTGTCCATCACCCAGCAAACCAGACCTCCGGAGGTCATTCACATCTCCAAACTCTACAAGAGTGGAAAACTAAGATTCTGAGTCCCCAGGGACCCTTAGGAACCCCAATGACGTCGTGAAAAAGTCGGTCACGTAACTCAAGTAGATTGGAGCACCTGGAATTCCATCCAAATACTAACCAGGCCCAACCCTGCTTAGCTTCCGAGATCAGACGAGATTGGAAACATTCAGGGTGGAGTGGCCATAGGCCCATAAAAAGGCCAACTTATATTGGAACTCCCAATATTTTTTCTAGAAATGTTGGATCTACGCACTAGGCCCCATACTTCGTAGTAGGATCCAAGCCTGGAGTCCATATCAATAGGCCAAGTGACATTCAGGATCCGACAGGATAATCAGTACCACAAGGGTGACATGAACCCAAGGAACAGCAGATAGCACCCAATCAGCACCTGCCTGGTACACGGACACCCCAAAACTGTCTAAGGTCCAAGAAAAATTGACCCGAAGTTTTTATAATATGAATTAGAACATAACTTTGTTCCTAACCAAAAGTGTGCAACTTCCGAAGAAGCACCCATGCGACCACAAAATCGCAAGAATCAGTTCCGGAGTTCGTTTTGATAAACGACCCCGGCCTCAAGGTTGGGGCCCCTGAAGCCTCAGAGGCTGATGCTTCCCCAGAAGGCCAAACTAAATCAGGCAATCCCACGCCTGACGGGCCTTGGTTGACAGAACACGGACAGTACCTTAAAAATATTTCACTTGGGAGATATAAGTGAGCCAGCGCCATAGATATGGCCATGCGGAAATGCGCCGTAACCTCTGGAGGAAACAAGCCAGTAAAGGCCAAAGGGACACCTGCTTGCGTAGCAAAGGAAGGCTCTGGGGCACGCGCCTCGCTGGACATAGAATCCTCTGGGGCGGATGGCTCAACGCACTCTAAAGTCCCTGAGTCGGGAGAAGAGAGTACTCTAGAATGGCAATCGGAACATAACTGATGGGCATGGATAACCGGGCCCATTTCATATTCATCACAAGACGCATTTTCTGCATCGGAGAGATCCATGTCTAAAAAATCAGAATCCTCCATAATCTTGGGATTACAAAAATGACAAACACTAACTGGCACCCTTTTTACACACCCAATGGCTGGGGTAGTCACCACCTCCTGTGAACTAGACAACCAACGAGCAGACTCTCTCTGTCACCACACAGTCAGCATACCGAAGTGGAAGACAACGCAACCGCGCAAGGTGCACCGTGCCAATCAAAAAAAGAGCGCACAAATCTAAAGAGATTGCGCCAATTGATGATAAGGCTGTTATGTTAAGAAAAGCCATGAGCCAAAGTATTATTATGCATTATCAGATAGAACCACATAACAAACATGATTAAAGTCCCCCCTGTTCAATAACCCCCCTCAGGAGATATTAACCCATGATTCCTATTTTAAGATAAAAGGAGTCCCACTGGGACCCTACCTTCTCTCGTTACCATTACATTCACAAAATGAAATAAAATGAATGATCTTACTGGAATCTGCACCATGGAACAGGAACACGGCCCTTCAAGTGTGACAGATAGTAGCCTCGCTTCTGACATGGACTTAAGTGAATAAAGGCAGGCAGCGAAACTCGTCAACGCTGATTGCCAAGGAGCTGTTAATATGAGTCGGGATGATTTTGCAGAAAGACTCTCCCTGCATCTCCGGACTCTAACCTTCATCCATGCTCTCACTGAGAGGCTGACAGGATTATTGAAAACTCCAGTCCCATTTCGAAGAGTACTATCCTACATAAGAGACTATCTCAAACTTCTGAAACTTCTCTGCCAACCTCCTGTGACGAAAGGCAAAGAATGACTGGGGGATGAGAGAAGTGGGAGAGGTATTTGAGGCCTTTGACTGGGGTGTCTTTGCCTCCTCCTGGTGGCCAGGTTCTGAATTCCCAAAAGTAATGAATGCAGCTGTGGACTCTTCCCGTTTAAGAAGAAAAGTTGCACAAAAAAACATAAAAAATACATTTAAAAGTACAGTTAAGGGCTCAAAGATATAATTACACTCTAGGGGTTCTTATGTGTATGTAGGACCCGCTATGGCAGTACCTAACTACCCCCTTTTTCTGCTTAGCCTGCTAGGGCTTATCTAACATTACTCCAGTGTGACCCGGTATGCCATCTGGCTATAGATATAATTTATCTAATAACGGTTTAATGATAATTTTTTAATTTTTTTAATGTTTAATTTTTTGATCAGTAGACTTTTTGCTCTAGTTTTGCTCTATCTTAGTCTATCTGCCTACCATTATCTTGCACACAGTGGTATTCGCTAGCTCACATTAGATTCTTAGATGCTTAGACACATATGGTTATACACCTCAAACCACACTAGATCATATCGTAGCTGTATGTTGTCATTTGTAATAAGCCCTTTTTACCAGCATTGGTCTTTTTGGGATTACATAGAAACTCAGATGAGATATGTACATTAGCAGCTCTGTATAACTCTAATTACTGACTCAGCTGTCACTCCGTGACCTAGCTACGCCCATTGAGTGACTGACAGGCTATGCTAATTAGCCATGCGGTCGTGCTGTAAGCTCACTCACGCTAGACCGGGCTGAGCCGCGCCTGTTCACTGGATTTATGCACAACAAACATGGTGTACAGGTAATACATGCATCCATGTATATCTATATCTAAGCTCCATACTACTAGGGATTGTCACACTGGCCAGACACTTTGCATAGAACCTTAGCACTGGGACCTTTTGATATGCAGCTCGCATGGGTCATAACACACTGCTCTGCGCGCCCAGGGCACTTGACAGTTTTGGATATTTGTAATTACCGGAATGTCAGGTTAGCACATATGGTTCAAATACTTCTATAGGATATGTCTAAGCAATCTTTTAGATGAATATGGGGGACATTGATCTCGCATTAACAGACCTCATATGTATATTTTATTGACTTTTATTTTTTGACTTATTTCAAACTTAAGAGGTTTAAATGCCTAAGCTGTTTTGCAATGTTTATATGTTATGGCTTATGTGAACATTCCCTAAATAATGATTCCTGCAACTTGATACAGGGATGTTAATACGGTTTTGTACAGTGTAACTGATAAGATAGATTCCTCTTCTTGTATACTGTTTACTTTTATTGTTTGATCAGTGTGTTTTCCATTATTGCTTGTCTAAATATACTTTAACCTACTTAGACTGGGTCAGTAATTGATTACAAGATATTTGCATATGCAGTTTGATTTATTTCTTATTTTTGATTTTGTTTTCTGGTGTTATGGTCATTAGGCCTTGTTTATGTGTTACCATGGTGATGGGTTTTTGGCGCAATTTTGATGTTTGTGATGGGTGGGGCTAGTGCTATATATTGCACACTTTGTTCACTTGCACTGTTATCTGGTCTGAGGAAGGGGTCTGCGAACCCCGAAACGTTACCATAATAAAGATTTGAAGGTTTCTTAAACCAAATCCAGCGAGTGCAGTCCCTTATTGGATATAGACTATATATATATATATATATATATATATATATATATATATATATATATATATATATATATATATATATATACCTATACCTGCATATCTATTCTTCTAGATATGTATATATATATATATATATATATATATATATATATATATATGTATTTTACATGAACAGTATCATATATACAGCGTATTTATATATACATATATATGCGCCAACCCTACTGCGTTAAGATCATAAATTGAGAAACACAATGCGGAAAATGATTTTTATGCAATATTCATTTTTAATAAAGTGTTTATGTATTTACTGTTAATATTTCACATTCCAATGTTCTTTACATAAGGGAATATGTTCTTTGCATTTTAAAATAGATCTCTCTAATATATATATATATATATACTTACATCTATATATATATATATATATATATATATATATATATATATATATATATATATATATATAAAGATATACATTTAAACAAAAACCATCAGATATGTATAGAAATATGAATTTATTAAAACAGAAGATATTTTATCTGAAGAACATTGGAATGTGAAATATTAATATTTCATGTTGGGATAGCGCACTTGAAAAATTGTGATCAGGTTTGCACGTGAGTAGGGTGTTAGTTTTTTTCACACATTTCGCACTACATTCGCACTATGGGGGAATACTTTAATGCGTTTGCGATATTATAAGTTTGGCTTTTTGCACGCGCTGGGTTAGTGCGCGAGCAAAAAACTTTTTACATTCAACTTGTAATACACTCTGTATCCGAAGCGCACAAAAAGCTTACTTCAAGTGGAGTGCACAATCGTGAGAGCTAAATACCGCCACACTCGTAATCTGGACCATATTATGTGTGTGTGTATGGATGTCTTTTCCTTTAGCTAATAAGTAACAGCACATGACGTCAACTATTTCTATAAAAACTGAATGGTAATTACTGTCTGTCATGTTCTACAGTGGGGAGACTTTACAGAACCTGTTTAATTTAATAATTGTCATAAGGCATATACATATTATACTGTACAGGCCATTCTCGGACAAATAATACTTAGCAGGATGTTTAAAAGGCTTCAGTTTGTGGGGTAATATTTTACATAATGTTTTAAATACATTTGTATTTTCCCTTTTTTTTAGCACTTGTTGAAGCGAGTTTTAAAGGTATTATCTAGCATCTTGCAGGTGTCTTTGTCCTGCTATTATTTTAACCCCTTAAAGTGAATGTACATTTTGATGCTAAAGTGCCCGTTTTTTGAAAAATTCGATTAAAATCAGGGGCACATTAATTCATCAAAATTTACATTTCACTCCTGTTGTGAAAAAATACTTACCTTTTAAATTTGACAGCCGCTCCAGCTTCCCCCGGTCGTCGCAAGCCATTTCTGATGTCAGAAATGATGGATCGGTCATCCTCCAGTCACGGCTTCCCCTCCGGGGGAATCAGTGTCTGATTCGAAGCCGTGATTGGAGGAAGCACAATGATATTTCAATCTTTTTATATATATATATATATATATATATTTCATGCTATTTAATGGAATACAGGATGGTTTGGTTCTGGTTTGTCCTATTGTGCCAGCGATGCTGGAGAAGCAAAAAATTAGCTTCAGAGATAATGTGTCCCTATATATACTTAGGGATAGTTCAGGATGTTCCATGTGTGTGCTGGTTAGGGATTGTATATTTTTTTTGTGTGCCCCTCTCTCACCTTCCCCCTCCCTATTTTTCTCGGATTGGTCCCTGGTAGAAGGAAGTGTACGGTTATATTGTAATGTTATATTGTAATGGCTAATCTCAAAATTGTATCATGGAATGTAGGAGGTATATCCTCCCCCATAAAGCGCAAACTAATTATCAAGTTTTTAACAAAGTTTAAAAATTCGATTAAAAACAGGGGCACTTTAATTCATCAAAATTTACATTTCACTCCTGTTGTGAAAAAATACTTACCTTTTAGATTTGACAGCCGCTCCAGCTTCCCCCGGTCGTCGCAAGCCATTTCTGATATCAGAAATGATGGATCGGTCATCCTCCAATCACGGCTTCCCCTCCGGGAGACTCAGTGTCTGGTTCGAAGACGTGATTGGAGGAAGCCAGATTCCTCATTTTTGACCCAGGAAGAGGCTTTGCGACGGGCAGAGGAAGCTGGAGCGGCTGTCAAGATTAAAAGTATTTTTTTCGAGGTTAAAAAATATATTGCTATTTCAATCTTTATATATATATATATATATATATATATATATATATATATATATATATATATATATATATATATTTCATGCTATTTAATGGAATACAGGATGGTTTGGTTCTGGTTTGTCCTATTGTGCCGGCGATGCTGGAGAAGCAAAAATTTAGCTTCAGAGATAATGTGTCCCTATATATACTTAGGGGTAGTTCAGGATGTTCCGTGTGTGTGCTGGTTAGGGATTGTATTTTTTTTTTTGTGCCCCTCTCTCTCCTTCCCCCTCCCTATTTTTCTCGGATTGGTCCCTGGTAGAAGGAAGTGTACGGTTATATTGTAATGTTATATTGTAATGGCTAATCTTAAAATTGTATCATGGAATGTAGGAGGTATATCCTACCCCATAAAGCGCAAACTAATTATCAAGTTTTTAACAAAGTTTAAACCTGATATTGTCCTTCTCCAGGAGACACATCTTAATTCTGTGGAGGCTGCTAAATTAAGGCTAAAATGGGTAGGGGAAGTGATAGCTATTACATCAAACAGTAGAAAATGTGGAGTGGTGATTTTAATTAATAAGGCACTTGATTATAAAATTATACATGTTGACTTAGAGCCAGATGCTAGATTTATAATAGTTCAATTACTGGTAAATGATATTAAAATGCTTTTTCTTGCAATATATATGGGCCAAATACATTTTCTATGGAATTTTGGGAAAAGAATAAAATTAAAATATTCCCCTTCATTAAGGAAAATTGGTATTTGGGTGGTGATTTCAATTTGATTCTGTGTCAAATAGATAGACTGTAAGATAGTCCAGGAAAAACATGTTAGAATATAGGAAAGGAGCTGAATATCTTAAAATTTTTCGTTATAAATTAAAACTAGTTGATATCTGGCGAACTCTTAATCCTGATATCCAGCTTTTTTTCTGCGAGTCAAAAGCTCACAGAACTTTTTCTCAAATTGACCTGTTTCTAATTTCGGAATCTTTATCTATTCATAAAGCTGAAACCGATATAGGTGAGATCTTGATATCGGACCACGCGATTATCTCTTTGACTTTTTTTTCTCTAGTAAAACTCCACTCAAAACTCCAACGTTAGTTTATCCATGGTATCTTTACAATAATCCTAAATTTGTTATTTGGGTAAAACAAAAATGGAAAGATTATTATGCGCATAATATCTCTTATCTAAATAAAGTAGAAGTCTTTTGAAAGGCCTCTAAAGCAGTTATAAGGGGTGAAATTAAGGCTTATTTAAATATTTGGCATAAAAAGAAGAATGCTCATGAACTATATCTAATCAGGTTAGGAACGCATAGAAAAAAATATGTGTCACTTCGTTCAGAAGTAAACTGGAATAAATACATAGAGATGAAAAGGGAGAGAGACTTATTCCTGATACAAAAAGCACATGAAGAGGAAGTAAAACTTAATCTCCATTTCAGGAGCTTTCACAGCTGCTCAGCTAAGAACTTCGCAAGGCTAATCAAAAATAGAAAAAAGAAAAATTATATATCGGCTATTAAAATGGTGAAAGACGGTTCACTGATACAAAAGAAATCTGCAACACTTTCTTTAACTATTATCAACAACTTTATGCAGAGGTGGACATAAATAGTCATAATCAAGAAGTTTTTTGGTCTCATATTATATTACCAAAAATTCAGAGGGAGGATCTAGAGGCTCTTAATGCTCCAATTACTAAGGAGGAGATTAGTAGGGCAATAGATCACTCTAAATTGAATAAAGCGGCGTGTGAAGATTGTCTCCCAGCTGAATACTACAAAAGTTTAGCTGAGGAACTGATCCCCACCTTAGAGAAGCTTTATAATAGTTATTTTCTTTCAGATGGGCCTATTTCGGTGTTGTTTTCTTCTGCAAACATCTCACTGATTCCTAAAAAAAGGTAAAGACTTAGAAGACCCAGCCTCCTATAGACCTATCTCAGTTTTAAACTCAGATTACAAAATTCTAGCTTCCATTATTGCCTCTAGACTTACATCTTCTTTAGATAAACTTATTCACCCTGATCAGTCAGGTTTTATGGCTTCTAGGAACCCCGCCAAAATTTTTCGCAAATTCATTACTTTAGTAGATTATGTTTGGAATTTAGATCAACTTTAAAAAAGTCTGCTTATAGAGATCTGGCCCTTCTAACGTTAGACGCAGTTAAAGCATTTGACTGTATCACGTGGGAACATCTTTTTAGAGCATTAGCTAATTTCGGCTTTAAGAATAATTTTGTGAGCTTTATAAAGAAATTATTTTTGAAGCCAATATAATTTCTTTTAGTCAAAGGCACTGTCTCTACGGGAATTACGCTGCAGAGAGGCACAAGACAAGGGTGTCCCCTGTCACCTCTTCTTTTTAATATGGCGTTAGAAACTTTAGGAGTGTGTTTGAGAGGGGTGCTAACAGGGATTGCTGTTGGTACCCTCACTCTGAAAATGCTATTGTATGCGGATGATTTACTGATCTTTTTAGAAAATATTTTGCAATCAATACCAGCTACAATGCAGTGTCTGGAGAAGTTTAGCTCATTTTCTGGATACAGAGTTAATTTGGAGAAAAGTGAACTGATGTGGATCGGGAAACAGAGTAGGAAATCCTTGGATCTGTCATTTAGAGAAGTGGGCTCTATTAAATACTTAGGCCTTGAAATACATAGAAATCCTAAACATTGGTATAAAGCTAATTTTACTGCTCTTTTTCTTAAGATCCAAGAAGACCTTAAATTGTGGACATCTTTTCCACTTTCTATTACGGCTAGGGTTAATTTGATTAAAACAATCATTTTTCCCTGTATTTTGTACCCCCTTCAAAATCTACCTCTTTTCATTTTGAATAAGGATTTGCGTAAGCTCTCGTCGTGGTTTTCCAAATTTATATGGAATGGTAAGAAAGTTAGTATATCCCATGATAGACTCATGCAAAATCATACTTCCGCTAGTCTAGGTCATCCTAATCTGAGATTATGCAATTGGGCTGCTTAAAATTGCCATAGATTGGGTCGCAGAGACTAATATAGTTTCTTCTACTGAATTAGAATCGCATTTTGTAGCTCAATGGTCCCTGAAAGCTATTTTACATTGCCCATTACAAAGTTTACCTTCAAATGTTGTCGCTCTTCTTTCATTTAAGAACATCATTCTGGCCTGGCATAAGTTTTGCTCTTTGTTACAGATTGACTTTACCTACTCAGAATTTTTACCTATAATAGGTGATCAGTAATTTACTACAGGTATGAATCAAAAGGTTTTCAAAGTCTGGTAAGAGAAGGGACTTTCAGCAATTATTGGATGAAAATAGTCAAATACTATCTTCGAGGCTTATCTTTCAACATTATGATCTTCCCCATAATAACCTCTTTGCATATTTTCAACTGAGGCATTATATTCTCTCTCAGAATTGGTCTTTTTCTTTATATGTCGCGTGGTCCGATGTCAAGATCTGTATACAGAAATTCAGTTCTGGTAAAGCTTCAATTTCTTTAATATATGATATTATGCTGTCAAGAGTGTTATATTTTTGGATAGACTGTGTAATTTCTGGTTACCTGTTATTCCTACAATAGATATTGATTTTATTTAAAAAAAACAATAGAAACATGCCGGAAAGCAAGGTTTACAGTTTAGTAATATGAATACTGAATTAATTTTTGTTATGATATGTATATGCAATGATATTATTGTGTATGAAGATGTAATATGGAAAGTGTCCTGCGTGGCACACAACTGAGTTGTCTGATTTATGTTTTTGCTCATTGGCAGTTAATAAAATTAATAAAAAATAAAAAAAAGGTAAGCATTTTTTCACAACACGAGTGAAATGTAAATTTTGATAAATTAAAGTGCCCCTGTTTTTAGTCGAATTTTTAAAAAACGGGCAATTTAGCATCAAAATTTACATTCACTTTAATGACCAGCAACACATCCTGTACGTCACTGGTCTTTCTATGGGAGTGCTATTTTAGCAAGCCATCTTAACTACGACTACTTAACTGCTCCAATGAACTTATATTATAGGCACACAATACCTTAAGAGGTTAAAATATGCCAGTTACATGTAATTTTGGCTATGAAGTTTAAACTTATTGCACTATAATTATAATAACTGTGCCTATTACTGTTTTGGAAAATGATGCAGTAACAATGACTTTCTCTTCCTCACCCCTTTGCTTAACTGTTAGGCCCACTGCCAACTAGAACAAAGGAAACATATAAACGACATCAGATATCTCTAAATGCCACATACAGTGATGTCTGATTACATTCCCAATACAATATGATCAATATAGAACACTGAATCTGATCTAGATATCAGCATTCTGTAGGTTCTGGCACACAGTTATCTGAATTAATAGTAGTGGAAACCGATATTTCCAGCTGGAATGATAAAAAAAAGGTCCAGATGGAATTAGTTAAGTAACCCACTAGGATTAAAATTATCTGTCACTTTAGAGAGTTAATAAAGTAATTTATTATGTGCACATAGTATATATCAGTAATATAGCACTGCAAACCAATAGTTCTGTATACAAAATTAATATTTTAAAACTGTTTTGTGAGCAAACTATGCATTGTTTTTTAGTCCAATGACATACCCTTCAAAACACCTCTCTATTATCTTATTTCCTGTGCTGTGGACAATTAGGGACATATATAAATAAGTCCCAGTACATATCAAACAATCACTGTGTAGTGTATCGCTGGGTGAAAGTTCTTGATCTTGTAGGATACACTCATGTCTCTCTGGGGGTCAGTGGAAAAACACAAATTTCACAGGTAAATTACATAAATTGTTGCCATAATAAAGAATGAACATTGAATAGTTCCTTTTTTATAATATCTAGAATTCTTGGTTGGATTTAACCAAGAGGGTGTTCAAGGGGTGTGTACTTGGACTGCAAAGCCTGCACATTTTTGCTATCAAAATTTAATTTTGAATGCTTATAAAGCAAATTGTACAATGCAGTGCTTAACTGTATATACTATATTTATTAGAACGGGAGCGCGCTCCAAACCTAATACTGACAAAAAAATTATTGGGCATAAGCAGAATAAGATGTGGGAGGATGACGTGGTTTGACGGCCGCCTAACGGCCAGATTTTCAATTGGGTATGTAAAAAATGTGACCAGGAAATTTAAAAAAAGAAATATAACTGGCTGAATTAGGAGAGTAAAAAAAACAGAATTTATGTTTACCTGATAAATTACTTTCTCCAACGGTGTGTCCGGTCCACGGCGTCATCCTTACTTGTGGCATATTCTCCTCCCCAACAGGAAATGGCAAAGAGCCCAGCAAAGCTGGTCACATGATCCCTCCTAGGCTCCGCCTTCCCCAGTCATTCGACCGACGTAAAGGAGGAATATTTGCATAGGAGAAACCATATGATACCGTGGTGACTGTAGTTAAAGAAAATAAATTATCAGACCTGATTAAAAAAAACCAGGGCGGGCCGTGGACCGGACACACCGTTGGAGAAAGTAATTTATCAGGTAAACATAAATTCTGTTTTCTCCAACATAGGTGTGTCCGGTCCACGGCGTCATCCTTACTTGTGGGAACCAATACCAAAGCTTTAGGACACGGATGAAGGGAGGGAGCAAATCAGGTCACCTAGATGGAAGGCACCACGGCTTGCAAAACCTTTCTCCCAAAAATAGCCTCAGAAGAAGCAAAAGTATCAAACTTGTAAAATTTAGTAAAAGTGTGCAGTGAAGACCAAGTCGCTGCCTTACATATCTGATCAACAGAAGCCTCGTTCTTGAAGGCCCATGTGGAAGCCACAGCCCTAGTGGAATGAGCTGTGATTCTTTCAGGAGGCTGCCGTCCGGCAGTCTCGTAAGCCAATCTGATGATGCTTTTAATCCAAAAAGAGAGAGAGGTAGAAGTTGCTTTTTTACCTCTCCTTTTACCAGAATAAACAACAAACAAGGAAGATGTTTGTCTAAAATCCTTTGTAGCATCTAAATAGAATTTTAGAGCACGAACAACATCCAAATTGTGCAACAAACGTTCCTTCTTTGAAACTGGATTCGGACACAAAGAAGGCACGACTATCTCCTGGTTAATGTTTTTGTTAGAAACAACTTTCGGAAGAAAACCAGGTTTAGTACGTAAAACTACAGTTAAACACTAAAAAACTCTAAGCCATCTCCGTGGAGATGTTGCCTGTACAACGGCAAAGAGAATGACTGGGGAAGGCGGAGCCTAGGAGGGATCATGTGACCAGCTTTGCTGGGCTCTTTGCCATTTGCTGTTGGGGAGGAGAATATCCCACAAGTAAGGATGACGCCGTGGACCGGACACACCTATGTTGGAGAAAAAATATTTATTACGGCGATAACTTTTTTTTACAGACACATAAAAAAAAATTATGAATGAAACTTATATTATTTATGGCAAAAGAATTTACTATTGATTGCAAACAAGGAAAGTTAACCTTCACTTTAATTGTTATTAATAACTGCACTTATATTTTAAGTAAGCCACCATGCTGTATAGTTATCTAACCATCAATTTATATATGCTGTAATCCTGTCACTGAATTTACCATCACTTTCAATACACAAGTCTACATGCTTTACCTCCTCTCAGGGTCTATTTGTTTTTTTGTTTTTTTAAATATACTAATACCCCCTCTTTATCTCAAGATGTGCACAGACACAGTTTATGTTTGGTTTAAGTATTCTATATGGAGTAAATTACATTTTTCTATTTGTGGTACAGATCTTATAATTACTTTTGAGCTGACCTTTTACTTACCTTGTAGAACTTCCATTGGTAGAACAGTCCAGGCAATATCCATGTAGGAGATATATAGGTAGCGTGCAGTATTGCAGGCAAGGCCAATATACAGTACCCTATAATAGACAAAAAGTGAATCAATGGATGAGACTGATGCGTTTTCAACACCTATTTGCTTGAAATAAATTGCTAAGAAAGAACGGCAAGTATTGCCAACAGTGAAAAAAGCATTAAACAGCTAAGGGTTAAAGGCACAGTATACGCCAATGTTTATATAACTGAATGTCAAAGACACTACTATAAAAAAGAATATGCACAGATACCGATCTAAAAATCCAGTGTAAAACCTTTTAAAAACTTACTTAGAAGCTCCCAGTTTAGCACTGTTCATGATGTTAGGCTAGGACACCCAGTTGAAGGGGCTGGGAAAACATGAAGAGCAGACACTCCCCCCCCCTTCCTGCATATGAAAAGACATAACAGGAGCAGCAGGAATCTGTATACATCAGTATACATCTAAAAATTTGGGGTTTGGTTATGAGTCTGAGCACAATGTTATTAAAAAATAAGCAAAACTAATAAATGGATCATCTACAAAACATTTATGCATAGAACAATCTAGTGTACATTGTCCCTTTAAGGTATTTTTTGTAAGCCCTTAGCTATTTAGCACTCTTTTCTCTTTAGGTTTATGTGACACCAGTGAAGAGAACGGTATTAGAAGAGAGTATTTAGGGTTAATAGTCAAGAGCAAGAGTCCTTTGTTTAATAGTGTAACTGCCGACCAGATGAGTCATGTCAAGAGAGGCATAGTCAGACACCATTGGACCCCAGGGCAAGTTCTGAAATAGGGCATCCAAGCTTTTCAATACAATTCCTCACTAAAAAATAAGGCACAATCTCATAGCAGGTAATGTATAGTTTCCGATCAGACTATATTTCACTCTCCAGAGGATCTTTTGACTGTCCCTTGGTCACTTAAAGGGACATTAAACTGCTGGGCACAACTACCCCAGAATGGTTACTACTCACAATGTAATTGCATTTCATCCTGTTCCTGCAGCTCTTTACAAATCCGTTTCCTGTTTTAATAGCTTAAAGGTGCCAGATCCTGAAGCTCCGCCTCTTTGTACTGGGGGCTACAATCTTGCAGCTCAGGTATTCCCACAGCCTGTGACAGAAGCTGTGCACACTCACAGATCAGTAATATTATCCCCTTTTTACAGCTGTATTAGGTGCTTCTGGTTAGGGTGTATGATACAAAGCAGGAGCTGTACATTTTTATTGTGGCTGCATTGCTCTATATTATTGTTGAGTGTTTTTTTAAATATATCTTGCGTAAATGTAAAACTGAAAACTTGCAAAAATATAAATCTCACCTGATATATCATGCACACTAACCTGAATCACATTATACAGCTATACAAAAGAGGACAATATTACTGATCTGTGAGTGTGCACAGTTTATGTCACAGGCTGTGAGAATACCGGAGTTCCAAGATGGCAGCCCCAGTATAAAGAGGCGGAGCTTCAGTATCTGGCACCTTTAAGCTATTAAAACAGAAGAACTGATTTGTAAAGATAATAACAAAGCAAATAGTTACTATTCTTTAGCAGCTGTTCACAGCAGTTTAATGTCCCTTTAACTTTATTTCTCTTGTGGTTTATTTTGCAAAGGAAGGAAAGAAGACAGGATAATAACTAAGACATATCTTTTTTCTGGTTGCAACTATTATGCTATAGTTCTACTGGGGTATTTTTATCTATGTAGAAATAGAATCAATTACTTTTTTAATTTTTGGGGTAGTGGGACCCCTAGTATATTTGCATTTGAAGAGTAGTTCATATCCCTAGGGTACTTTTCTTGGGGTGAGTAGGAAAATGTACCTAGTGGTGGTTAATTTCATGGTGGCCCAAGTGACGTGCTCTGCAGTATTTGACTCTGGAGTAATTCATATGAAAAGCAAAAAGTAAACTGTGCTCAGGTAGATGCGCTCAAAAATTCTTTATTGCAGCATTGACATAAAAATTGCATAAAATACACTTGCAAGTGAGGAAACTGCTGCTGCAGAGCAAGGTAAGCCCTTATATCCCTTCCTACCTGCCTCTCTTGACCCATTTCTGGCCTATACCTATTCGTCCCCCTCCCTACTTCCCCCCTTTCTCTGGTTTGCATGCAGCTCCCCCCTCCCCACCCCCCTGCTCCCAGTGAGTGGAGAGCTGCTGCCCGTGTTTACTCTTTTGCATTGTCCCAGACACTTACTGTGCTCCCTGCCTATGTGGCACTCCACACTCAAAGGTAAACTGTGCTCAGGTAGATGCGCTCACAAATTCTTTATTGCAGCATGGACATAAAATTGCATAAAATACACTTGCAAGTGAGGATAAAGGGCTTGATGCGTTTTGGCTTATTCCGTCATCAGAAGCCTAAAGTTTGTTACACACCTGCAACTCTTTAAAGGTGCTCAGCTATTCCGATAGGTTCACAAAATGGTCACATGTAGGCTAGCCATTTCAGTGGTTCATGGAGAGAATCTCATTTTGTATTCCTGTATATTGCTTAATCTGGGTATTTATTTCTTAAAGTTAGTAGTTAAGGAATGGACATTAAAATGCTATCATATATAGAAGGACTCTCTTCTCTAGACCTCCACTTTTAGTAACACCATTTATTCACCCCCATTTATTCCCTTACCCTTGAGCATGTGACTGACTAAAAAACACACAAGATAATGACATCTTATTCTACTATCTCCAGATGTTAATTATGTCTGCCTCTGTGTTAAATCCCTGGGGCAATCTGGTTTGTAACATAAAAATCCAGATTTTAAGGCATCTCTTTGCAAAAAAGTGAGGTTGTTTAGGCTGCTTTGGGTTGGTAAGAGGCTGTGCAGTTTTCTGATATCTAATTCCACACAGTTATGGAACGTTTCCAAGACCCCTCCCGGAACCTTAGTCGGGTAAAAAATAGATGGAGGCTTGAAACCCTGGAGTAATTCATATCTTGGTCAAAAATAGACCAGCACTTACACCAGGAATGTATGGAACAGCCGCGAGCCACTGCCAAACCCAAAGATACTGTAACAAACGACGAAATGGCTGTATCCAAAAATTAAACTCCCTTTATTGTTTAAAGTATGGGGATCAACATTGCCCCGAAACGTTGTGTTTTGTGTTGATCCCCGTACTTTAAACAATAAAGGGATTTTAATTTTTGGATACAGCCATTTCATCATTTAATTCATATCTTGGGGCATCTGGGTCTCTGGGGTAATTAACTACAGGAATATCTGGCCTTTGATTTATTTATTTATTTCTCTTGGATATGCATTTGGGTGTATCTCAGTGTAACTTACGAGCCTGCCCATCTCTGGTTCAGCACCTGGGTAGTGCTTGCTAATTGGTGGCTAAATGCAGCCACCAATCAGTAAGAGCTATCCAGGGTGCTGAACCAAAAATGGTTAGTAAATAATCAGTACGTTATGGCCTTATAATCTGCATCTGTCCATTTCATGTTTTTCCTGTGTTTTGAAGATGCCTCTTATTGCAGTATTGCCTTAATGGGACTTTTTCTTTTGTGATGCACTGTTGCCTAAGGGGTTAAGCAATGACAGATTCAGTATATATATATATATATATATATATATATATATATATATATATATATATATATATATATATATATATATATATATATATATATATATATATATATATAGCTCTATTTCTGAGTATTTAGTATGGATGGACCATGGTCATATTTGGGCAGCCTGTGTGTGTGTCTGAGCAGTATCTGGCTGGTCCATGAATGAACCTATAGAGCTCATAGTAAACCCCAAAATTTTCTTTTATGATTCAGATAGAACATACCATTTTAAACAACTTTCCAATTCATTCTCTTGTTATCCATTGCTGAAGGGACAGCATTGCACTACTGACAGGAAGCTGAAAATATCTATTTAGCCAATCACAAGAGACAAATGTGTGCAGGCACCAATTAGCAGCAGCTCCCACTAATGTATGATATGTGCGTATTCATTTCTTAACAAGGGATACTAAGAGAACGAAGCACATTTGAAAATAGAAGTGAATTTAAGTGTCTTAAAATGACATGCTCTATCTGAATCATGCAAGTTTAATTTTGGTTTTCCTATCCCTTTAAAGCTGGGACAATCAATGGCTGCATATGAGTAGCAGGCCAGACCTCCCAACCTGTGACAATCCCACAGTATGCGTTACGGTTAGGAGATATGAATATTGTGAGTTACCTTAAAGGAACACTAATTTCACCATTAAACACAATAAACCAGCATAAATTAAAAAAAACATAACAATAAAATGACAATGCAAAAGCATGCAGTCTGAATTTCAAATTAGAAGATTTTTTTTCTAATATGTTAGTTCTATTTTCCTTCCCCTTACATCATGTGACAGCCATCAACCAATCAAAAAATACATATACGTATATACAGTACTGTGAGCTCTTGCTCATGCTTAGTAGGAGCTGGTGCCTCGGAAACTGTGCGTATAAAAAGATTGTGCACATTTTGAGAATGGAAGTGAATTGGAAAGTTGTTTTAAAATGCCAGCTCTATCTGAATGATGACATTTTAGTTCCTTTAGGGTAATTACTCACATATCCATATCTCCCGCATCCTGTGGGATTGTCACAGGTTGGGAGGTCTGGCCCGCTACTCACATCCAGTCATTGATTGTCCTGGCTACATATATTCTCCTAATTAGATTCAGCACAACACAGTTTATACTAACATAATGAGAGTGACTAGACCTGTCTTCTCAAGATGCAAGCCGAGTTTGGCTCTCCCAGATAAGGCAAGTAGTGGGCGGAGTTTGGCTATTGAAAACATCTGCCACAAACAACATGTTCATTTGTTTTAAAAATGTTTACACTTGGTTGATGTGATATCCTATAGCAAGACAACAGAAATGCCTTGTACTTACAAGGTGTTTAGTGTCCCTTTAGGGATACATGTAAATTGTATTGCCATTTAATACTGTGTAACGGGATCATTTACATTAAACTGTCAATGTAAGGGACGATGCTGCTATTAAAATGTTGCCAGTATCATAAAAACATTGCCACCTTCAGAGATGTATAGTAAAGTGCCTCTCGATCACACAACAGATCCCTTTTTAAAATAATGCCATTACCACAATGCTTTGATCATCAGGGCCTTAGGAAAAAGATTTCAGCCCTAGTGTAATTTAGGGTGTATAACTTGAACTGCACTGCAAATGATACCCGTCCTAGCAGCAATTGTGTAATTAGTGTTTATTAAAAAAAACAGAGAATGTTTCAGCCTTAAGCCAACAAGCATGAGTCATAATAATACATCAAGATAAGAAAATACTGTGTATTTGTTTCCTCTTCAAGATCTAAAGCTAACAGAATTTTTATTTAAAGTAAGCACAATTTGTTCTATAGAAAATGTTACAAATGTGCATGCTGCGGCGCCTGAGACATAAAAAAATCTATTAGCATAATGCCGTACATCTATTATATTCCCAAGCACAGCACACTCAGCATGCTGTATGCAACCTGTCCATAAAATGGTCATCAGCTTGTCAGCTTTTATTTTTATTATTATCATTAGATATTTTTTTATTACCTGAGGACAGTCTAGTGTTTTTGGCATGTATTGTTCGCACACTTAATGTGTCTGCTAATCTGTGATGTGTATAGTGCATGTGCAGTGTGTATGTTTGTGTGGTTTTTTTACTGAATATCTGGGACTACAACTCTCAAAAACCTCTGCTAATAAATCACCACTGAGCATGTCGTAATTTTGTTATTAAATTTAAAGGGACATTAAACACTAAATAACTGAGAATAACTTGTACATGCATTTTTTAAAATTATATTAGTTGTTTAAATACTGAAAAAATAAGGATAAAGTTAAAGGGACACTAAGCCTAAAAAAATAGAATAATAACTTATCTGCAATCAAAAGATCATTATAAAATAATGTACATCTTAATTCACTTTCCGTTTTTAAAATGTGCCAGTTTGCTGCATTGCTTGTGGGACTCATTACCAGTCTTCTCCGTTCCATCTACCATGGTACTAATATTTGGCAGACTTTCTACGACATGAGGTTTGGAATGTATCCAATGACGTCACCGACACTGCCTGGCCTGGCTAGCGAGAGCAGCAGACCTGCTCTATCTATCTCAGAGGGGGTGACGGAGATGCGCTGTTCAGGTGAGTATGGCGGCGCAGTCAGAATCTCATAAGCAATAGTTAGAACCCAGGAGGGGATCTCACAAGAGGTGCGCTCTGTGTGTAAAATCTCAGATCACACCCAGTGATGCTGTGATAGTTGCTACATTGAATAATATATAAAACAGATAAAATGTTCATATAAGTTCAGATTGTTACTGTCTGATCCCTTTGGGCTAGTCTTCGGATCCAAATTGGTAATGAGACTCTCTGCTAGAGAACAAGTGGATATACGATGGCTAAGGCTGCTCCCCTTGACCCGGGGGAAGTCAGATCTAATGAGTTGAAACAAAAAGAGGGCGCCTCATAGTGTAATATATCCTATACATGGAAATATGAAGAACGGTAAAATATGCTTACCGAACTGCGGTGCACTGTACTATGACCAGTGCTAGCTTGCAGTCTAGCTCTTAACAGCGGCTAGTAAACTGTATCACGGACCACTGTGGGAGCCGGCTTGTCATCAATACGGTGTGAGTGTAGAAAAGTCAGCAGCAGCTGCAAATAAGTCCGACAACTTCCAGGAGGTATAATGTAGATAAACGCTTTATTGGATAGCAACGCGTTTCTCAACTACAACAAGTTATTTCATCAGGCAAGTTTACAAAAGCGAATAAAATGCATTACAATTATCATGATTAAATACACTTGAACAATTAAAAACGGAAGTTGTCAGAGGAAAAAGATACCAATTGAAATCCAGGTAACAAAATCAATCTCTAGGTACCCGTATGTAAAACATTAAGGTGTGCCGTCTGTTAAAGGCTGTTTTATTTGTAGAAAGAAAAAAAGGGTGCAAATAACGTTTTTTTACGGAAAACATACTCAACTATAAAGAGGAACCATCTTGGGCTATGCTATCTGCGCAGATCAAAAAATGTACACATTAAATAGAATAAAATAAAATATAAAACACAAACAGTCCTTAAAAACAGATCATCTCGAAGAGGTTCCTTTGTAACATTTAGAACAAAACACCTTTGCATTTTTAAATTAAAAGTCAGAGAAAAACTACAAAAATAATCTGGCACTGCTAGTTAAACTAGATAAGATGTATCTGCATGATCTAGTATCAGTAACTGTTGTGTTGCCTCTGACAGTTTGTATCATTTCAATAAAATTATTTTCCACAATTATAAAAGGCGAAATAAAAAACAAAATGAAGAAATGGTGAACCTAACTAGACACTATCGAATACTGGGGAATAATAAAATAAAAAAAAACAATTGTAATACATTTTTCTGTATATATACTATGAATGAAATCGTCATATAGAATATGTAATGTACGATCATATAGTGGTATTAAGATGAATGTGTGTATATTGGAAAGATGTGTATGAGTATGTAACAGCTTGTAATTAAAATGTACTCCAAAAGTATATGGTAACCAAGTAGTATGAACCTGAAAAATGACTAAATGCCTCTAGATAGTGAGTAGTGGGACTAAATGCCTCTAGATAGTGAGTAGTGGGACTAAATGCCTCTAGATCGTGAGATCGCATACACATATATATTCAATTATGGAACAATTCCAACTTATTGATATAAATACCCAATTATTCTTTTAAATTTTAAGCTTATGCTTTTTTATAATAGATTTAGATATGATGATAAGTCGCTACTATAAGAAAATAAGTATTAGTGTTACTACCACTTGGATATTCTTAGCATGTTATTATTATTATCATTACTATTATTTTATATCATTTTAGGTACAATCTTTCTTACACACATTAATATATACCCACTACTCACTATCTAGAGGCATTTAGTCATTTTCAGGTTCATACTACTTGGTTACCATATACTTTTTGAGTACATTTTAATTACAAGCTGTTACATACTCATACACATCTTTCCAATATACACACATTCATCTTAATACCACTATATGATCGTACATTACATATTCTATATGACGATTTCATTCATAGTATATATACAGAAAAATTTATTACAATTGTTTTTTTTTTTTTATTATTATTCCCCAGTATTCTATAGTGTCTAGTTAGGTTCACCATTTCTTCATCTTGTTTTTTATTTCGCCTTTTATAATTGTGGAAAATAATTTTATTGAAATGATACAAACTGTCAGAGGCAACACAACAGTTACTGATACTAGATCATGCAGATACATCTTATCTAGTTTAACTAGCAGTGCCAGATTATTTTTGTAGTTTTTCTCTGACTTTTAATTTAAAAATGCAAAGGTGTTTTGTTCTAAATGTTACAAAGGAACCTCTTCGAGATTATGTGTTTTTAAGGACTGTTTGTGTTTTATATTTTATTTTATTCTATTTAATGTGTATATTTTTTGATCTGCGCAGATAGCATAGCCCAAGGTGGTTCCTCTTTATAGTTGAGTATGTTTTCCATAAAAAACGTTATTTGCACCCTTTTCTTCTTTCTACAAATAAAACAGCCTTTAACAGACGGCACACCTTAATGTTTTACATACGGGTACCTACAGATTGATTTTGTTACCTGGATTTCAATTGGTATCTTTTTCCTCTGACAACTTCCGTTTTTAATTGTTCAAGTGTATTTAATCATGATAATTGTAATGCATTTTATTCGCTTTTGTAAACTTGCCTGATGAAACGTCTTGTTGTAGTCGAGAAACGCGTTGCTATCCAATAAAGCATTTATCTACATTATACCTCCTGGAAGTTGTCGGACTTATTTGCAGCTGCTGCTGACTTTTCTACACTCACACCGTATTGATGACAAGCCGGCTCCCACAGTGGTCCATGATACAGTTTACTAGCCGTTGTTAAGAGCTAGACTGCAAGCTAGAACTGGTCATAGTACAGTGCACCTCAGTTCGGTAAGCATATTTTACCGTTCTTCATATTTCCGTGTATAGGATATATTACACTATGAGGCGCCCTCTTTTTGTTTCAACTCAACAGTCAGAATCTCCCATAGTAAAAAACAAAATTTATGCTTCAACAACTAGTACGCTTATTGACAGCGGGCGTCAACAGGGTACTTGTAAGAGGCGCCTAGGAGCGGATAAATGTGATGCTGGAAAATACGAATGATACAACAATATATTAAAATATCTAGATATTTCGATGAAGCAACAATATTATGCAAGATAAAAGAACATAAAAGACAAAAAGCAGAGGAAAAAAAAAGATATACAGACTATATAGTCCAGTAGATGATAAAAATGGTGTAACAGTCCTGCTTATAAAATTCCAGGAGGTTTCAAATAAAGCACATGCAGAGTAGAAGGCCGCTCCTCTGGGGTGTCGTGCCGCGACACAGGTAAGAGAATCTAAGGAGAACAGAATAGAGGGCGCGACATAGTGCAGATCATAAACAACTTCACAACAGGTAGCGATAGGAGCTAAAGAATCCTACTCACAAGATGTAAAGCACTGATTTGCAATACCAGCAGTCTGGAACCACACGTCGTCCGGTAGACCAGAAGGAGATGTCGCCAATGGGGGTCCTCGTCTCACCAGGGAGAGTCTAAAGATGCCCAAAGTGGAATGGTCTAGGCAAACCTATATGGTAGTGGTCAGCCAGCAGGTTCAAAGACTCTGTGCAGAGTGTCCAGATGGTCCAGTGGAAAGGTTGCAGGAACAAAAAATGATTCAGCAGCAGGTGGAGAGTTAAAAAGGTTTAAAAATGTATTATAATAATAATAAAACAACAGCAACGCGTTTCTCAGTGTAACACACTGTTTCATCAGGCTATACAAACAAACTCTCAGCTGCAATATTTAAAACCAGATAGAACCAATCATGGATCGGGAAAAATACACACCCATAACAGAATATACCAAAATACATGTGACGGGGGTGAAGGATTAACATGAATAAAAATGATATATTGTAAAAACCCATTATTGTAAATCATATAAGCAAATAGAACACACTGATAATTTTCCAAGGACAACAGATCACTAATATTTTTATATATATAAATGATAGTATGAATAAATATTTTTTTTGTTTTTAAATTTAGCAATCAGAGAACCCTGGGACAAACTGATAATGGTATGTTCCATTATTCAATGGAAAGCGTTTCATTAAATGCATGTGGATCGTACTAAGTAACAACACTTTGATTATCACCATTAGTATGTTGCAACTTCACACATTCCCTAATCTGGTTGCAACATACTAATTTTTCCCGATCCATGATTGGTTCTATCTGGTTTTAAATATGGCAGTTGAGAGTTTGTTTGTATAGCCTGATGAAACAGTGTGTTACACTGAGAAACGCATTGCTGTTGTTTTTATTATTATTATAATACATTTTTAAACCTTTTAACTCTCCACCTGCTGCTGAATCATTTTTTGTTCCTGCAACCTTTCCACTGGACCATCTGGACACTCTGCACAGAGTCTTTGGACCTGCTGGCTGACCACTACCATATAGGTTTGCCTAGACCATTCCACTTCGGGCATCTTTGGACTCTCCCTGGTGAGACGAGGACCCCCATTGGCGACATCTCCTTCTGGTCTACCGGACGACGTGTGGTTCTGGACTGCTGGTATTGCACATCAGTGCTTTACATCTTGTGAGTAGGATTCTTTAGCTCCTATCGCTACCTGTTCTGAAGTTGTTTATGATCTGCACTATGTGGCGCCCTCTATTCTGTTCTCCTTAAAATTTATGCTTACCTGATAAATTTCTTTCTTTTGCGATGTACAGAGTCCACGAATTCATCCTAACTTGTGGGATATTGCCCTTCCTGACAGAAAGTAGCAAAGAGAGCACCACAGCAGAGCTGTCTATATAGCTCCCCCCTTAACTCCACCCCCCAGTCATTCGACCGAAGGCCAAGGAAGAAAAGGAGAAACTATAAGGTGCAGAGGTGACTGAAGTTTACATAAAAAATACTATCTGTCTTGTATAGACAGGGCGGGCCGTGGACTCGGTACATCGCAAAAGAAAGAAATTTATCAGATAAGCATAAATTCTGTTTTCTTTTGCAAGATGTACCGAGTCCACGGATTCATCCTAACTGCTTTAGGACACGGATGAAGGGAGGGACAAGACAGGAACCTAAACGGAAGGCACCACTGCTTGCAAAACCTTTCTCCCAAAAATAGCCTCTGAAGAGGCAAAAGTATCAAATTTGGAAAATTTGGAAAATGTATGAAGTGAAGACCAAGTCGCAGCCTTACAAATCTGTTCAACAGAAGCATCATTCTTAAAAGCCCATGTGGAAGCCACCGCTCTAGTGGAGTGAGCTGTAATTCTTTCAGGAGGCTGCTGTCCAGCAGTCTCATAAGCCAAACGGATGATGCTTTTCAGCCAAAAGGAAAGAGAGGTAGCCGTAGCCTTTTGACCTCTACGCTTTCCAGCATAGACAACAAACAAAGAAGATGATTGGCGAAAATCTTTGGTTGCCTGCAAATAAAACTTCAAGGCACGAACCACGTCCAAGTTGTGCAACAGACGTTCCTTCTTAGAAGAAGGATTAGGACACAGAGAAGGAACAACAATTTCCTGATTTGATATTCCTGTTAGAAACAACCTTAGGGAGGAACCCAGGTTTGGTACGCAAAACCACCTTATCAGCATGGAAAACAAGATAAGGCGAGTCGCATTGTAAAGCAGATAGCTCAGAAACTCTTCGAGCTGAAGAGATAGCAACTAAAAACAGAACTTTCCAAGATAGAAGCTTAATGTCTATGGAATGCATGGGTTCAAACGGAACCCCTTGAAGAACATTAAGAACTAAATTTAAACTCCATGGCGGAGCAACAGGTTTAAACACAGGCTTGATTCTAACTAAAGCCTGACAGAACGACGAACGTCTGGAACATCTGCCAGACGCTTGTGCAATAGAATTGATAAAGCAGATACCTGTCCCTTTAGGGAACTAGCTGATAGCCCCTTCTCCAATCCTTCTTGGAGAAAGGACAAAATCCTAGGAATCCTGATCTTACTCCATGAGTAGCCTTTGGATTCGCACCAAAAAAAATATTTACGTCATATCTTATGATAGATTTTCCTGGTGACAGGCTTTCGAGCCTGAATCAAGGTATCTATGACCGACTCGGAGAAACCCCGCTTTGATAAAATCAAACGTTCAATCTCCAAGCAGTCAGTTGCAGAGAAATTAGATTTGGATGCGTGAACGGACCTTGGATCAGAAGGTCCTGTCGCAGTGGCAGAGTCCATGGTGGCAGAGATGACATGTCCACCAGGTCTGCATACCAAGTCCTGCGTGGCTACGCAGGTGCTATCAAAATCACCGAAGCTCTCTCCTGTTTGATTCTGGCAATCAGACGCGGAAGGAGAGGGAAAGGTGGAAACACATAAGCCAGGTTGAACGACCAGGGTACTGCTAGAGCATCTATCAGTACTGCCTGAGGATCCCTGGACCTGGATCCGTAACAAGGAAGCTTGGGGTTCCGACGAGACGCCATCAGATCCAATTCGTGTGTGCCCCATAGCTGAATCAGTTGAGCAAACACCTCCGGATGGAGCTCCCACTTCCCCGGATGAAAAGTCTGACGACTTAGAAAATCTGCCTCCCAGTTCTCTACCCCTGGGATATAGATCGCTGATAGATGGCAAAAGTGAGTCTCTGCCCATCGGATTATCCTGGAAACTTCTATCATCGCCAAGGAACTCCTTGTTCCCCCCTGATGATTGATATAAGCTACAGTCGTAATGTTGTCCGACTGAAATCTGATGAATCCGGCCGAAGCCAGCTGAGGCCATGCCTGAAGAGCATTGAATATCGCTCTTAATTCCAGAATATTGATCGGTAGGAGGGCCTCCTCCTGAGTCCACAAACCCTGTGCTTTCAGGGAATTCCAGACTGGTCTACCGGACAACGTGTGGTTCTGGACTGCTGGTATTGCACATCAGTGCTTTACATCTTGTGTGTAGGATTCATTAGCTCCTATCGCTACCTGTTCTGAAGTTGTTTATGATCTGCACTATGTGGCGCCCTCTATTCTGTTCTCCTTAAAATGTATGCTTACCTGATAAATTTCTTTCTTTTGCGATGTACCGAGTCCACGAATTCATCCTAACTTGTGGGATATTGCCCTTCCTGACAGAAAGTAGCAAAGAGAGCACCACAGCAGAGCTGTCTATATAGCTCCCCCTTAACTCCACCCCCCAGTCATTCGACCGAAGGCCAAGGAAGAAAAGGAGAAACTATAAGGTGCAGAGGTGACTGAAGTTTACATAAAAAATACTATCTGTCTTGTATAGACAGGGCGGGCCGTGGACTCGGTACATCGCAAAAGAAAGAAATTTATCAGATAAGCATAAATTCTGTTTTCTTTTGCAAGATGTACCGAGTCCACGGATTCATCCTAACTGCTTTAGGACCCTGATGATTGATATAAGCTACAGTCGTAATGTTGTCCGACTGAAATCTGATGAATCCGGCCGAAGCCAGCTGAGGCCATGCCTGAAGAGCATTGAATATCGCTCTTAATTCCAGAATATTGATCGGTAGGAGGGCCTCCTCCTGAGTCCACAAACCCTGTGCTTTCAGGGAATTCCAGACTGCACCCCAGCCCAGTAGGCTGGCATCCGTCGTCACTATAACCCACGCTGGCCTGTAATAAAAGAATTAGCTATCTTAAGAGCCTTAATTCTGTCCAGAATATCATCTAGTGGGGTCTCCACCTGAAGAGCCTCTTCTAGAGCCTCAAACCAAAAGGCAGTTGCAGTTGTTACAGGAACAATGCATGCAATAGGTTGAAGAAGAAAACCTTGATGAACAAAAATTTTCTTTAGGAGACCCTCTAATTTTTTATCCATAGGATCTATGAAAGCACAACTGTCTTCAATAGGTATAGTTGTACGCTTAGCCAAAGTAGAAATAGCTCCCTCCACCTTAGGGACCGTTTGTCATGAGTCCCTCATGGTGTCAGATATGGGAAACATTTTCTTAAAAACAGGAGGGGGAGCGAACGGAATACCTGGTCTATCCCACTCCTTAGTAACAATGTCCGAAATCCTCTTAGGGACCGGAAAAACATCATTGTAGACAGGAACCTCTAAATATTTGTCCATTTTACACAGGAACCTCTAAATATTTGTCCATTTTACACAATTTCTCTGGAACTACAATAGGGTCACAATCATCCAGAGTCGCTAAAACCTCCCTAAATAAACGGAGGTGTTCTAGCTTAAATTTAAATGCCGTCATATCTGAATCTGTCTGAGGGAGTAATCTTCCTGAATCAGAAATCTCTCCCTCAGATAGAGAATCCCTCATCCCTACTTCAGAACATTGTGAGGGAGTATCGGATATGGCAACTAAAGCGTCAGTTGTCCGACTGAAATCTGACTAATCCGGCCAAAGCCAGCTGAGGCTATGCCTGAAGAGCATTGAATATCGCTCTAAATTCCAGAATATTGATTGGTAGGAGGGCCTCCTCCTGAGTCCACAAACCCTGTGCTTTCAGGGAATTCCAGACTGCACCCCAGCCCAGTAGGCTGACGTCCGTCGTCACTATAACCCACGCTTGCCTGCGGAAACACATTCCCCGGGACAGGTGATCCTGTGACAACCACCAAAGAAGAGTCTCTGGTCTCTTGATCCAGATCTATCTGAGGAGATAAATCTGCATAATTCCTATTCCACTGTCTGAGCATGCATAGTTGCAGTGGTCTGAGATGCAAGCGAGCAAACGGAACTATGTCCATTGCCGCTACCATAAGCCCGATTACCTCCATACACTGAGCCACTGACGGCCGAGGAATGGAATGAAGAGCTCGGCAGGTGGTTAAAATCTTTGATTTCCTGACCTCCGTCAGAAAAATTTTCATGTCCACCGAATCTATCAGAGTTCCCAGGAATGGAACTCTTGTGAGAGGAATAAGAGAACTCTTTTTCACGTTCACCTTCCACCCATGAGATCTTAGAAAGGCCAACACTAAGTCCGTGTGAGACTTGGCTAGTTGAAAAGTCGACGCTTGAATACGGATGTCGTCTAGATAAGGCGAAACTGCTATGCCCCGCAGCCTTAGGACCGACAGAAGGGACCCTAGCACCTTTGTGAAGATTCTTGGCACCGTGGCCAACCCGAAGGGAAGAGCCACAAACTGGTAATGCCTGTCCAGGAAGGCAAACCTGAGAAACTGGTGATGATCTTTGTGGATAGGAATGTGTGGATACGCATTCATATATTGACCCTCCTGGATCATTGGCAAAATAGTCAGAATGGTCTCCATCTTGAAGGATGGAACTCTTAGGAATTGGTTTAGAATCTTGAGATCTAGAATTGGTCTGAAGGTTCCCTCTTTTTTGGGAACCACAAACAGATTGGAGTAGAAACCTTGTCCCTGTTCTGCTTTCGGAACTGGACAGATCACTCCCATGGTAAAGAGGTCTTCTACACAGAGTAAGAACGCCTCTCTTTTTGTCTGGTTTACAGACAATTGAGAAAGATGGAACCTTCCCCTTGGAGGAGAATCTTTAAAATCTAAAAGGTACCCCTGGGTTACAATTTCTATGTCCCAGGAGTCCCGAACGTCTCTTGCCCAGGCCTGAGCAAAGAGAGAGAGTCTGCCCCCTACTAGATCCGGTCCCGGATCGGGGGCTACCCCTTCATGCTGTCTTAGTGGCAGCAGCAGGCTTTTTTGCCTGTTTACCCTTGTTCCAAGCCTGGTTAGGTCTCCAGGTTGGCTTGGATTGAGCAAAATTCCCCTCTTGCTTTGCCGCAGGGGAAGAGGAAGCGGGACCACCCTTGAAGTTTCGAAAGGAATGAAAATTATTTTGTCTGGTCCTTGACTTATTCGACTTATCTTGGGGAAGGGCATGACCCTTCCCTCCAGTGATGTCTGAAATGATCTCTTTCCGTGCAGGCCCGAATAGGGTCTTACCTTTGAAAGGGATGGACAAAAGCTTGGATTTAGATGACACATCAGCCGACCAGGACTTAAGCCATAACGCTCTATGCGCTAAAATGGCAAAACCTGAATTCTTTGCCGCTAACTTAGCGAGATGAAAAGCGGCGTCTGTAATAAAATAATTAGCTAGCTTAAGAGCCTTAATTCTGTCCAGAATATCATCTAGTGGGGTCTCCACCTGAAGAGCCTCTTCTAGAGCCTCAAACCAAAAGGCAGCTGCAGTTGTTACAGGAACAATGCATGCAATAGGTTGAAGAAGAAAACCTTGATGAACAAAAATTTTCTTTAGGAGACCTTCTAATTTTTTATCCATAGGATCTATGAAAGCACAACTGTCTTCAATAGGTATAGTTGTACGCTTAGCCAAAGTAGAAATAGCTCCCCCCACTATAGGGACCGTTTGCCATGAGTCCCTCATGGTGTCAGATATGGGAAACATGTTCTTAAAAACAGGAGGGGGAGCAAACGGAATACCTGGTCTATCCCACTCCTTAGTAACAATGTCCGAAATCCTCTTAGGGACCGGAAAAACATCAGTGTAGACAGGAACCTCTAAATATTTGTCCATTTTACACAATTTCTCTGGAACTACAATAGGGTCACAATCATCCAGAGTCGCTAAAACCTCCCTAAATAAACAGAGGTGTTCTAGCTTAAATTTAAATGCCGTCATATCTGAATCTGTCTGAGGGAGTAATCTTCCTGAATCAGAAATCTCTCCCTCAGATAGCAAATCCCTCATCCCTACTTCAGAACATTGTGAGGGAGTATCGGATACGGCAACTAATGTGTCAGAAGGCTCAGCATGTGTTCTTAGCCCAGAGCTACTGCGCTTCCCTTGCAACCCTGGCAGTTTAGATAAAACCTCCGTAAGGGTAGTATTCATAACTGAGGCCATATCTTGCAAGGTGAAAGAATTAGACGCACTAGAAGTACTTGGCGTCGCTTGTGCAGGCGTTACTGGTTGTGACACTTGGGGAGAACTAGATGGCAAAACCTGATTTCCTTCAATCTGAGAATCATCCATTGCCAAACTCAAAATATGTTGTCTGCAAGTTATAGACATAGTACAAGTGGGACACATTTTAAGAGGGGGTTCCACAATGGCTTCTAAACAAATTGAGCAATGAATTTCCTCAATGTCAGACATGTTAAACAGGCTAGTAATGAGACAAGCAAGCTTGGAAAACACTTTATTTAATGAAAAAAACACAATTTTCAAAAAACGGTACTGTGCCTTTAAGAGAAAAAAAAGGCATGCACAAACTGCAAAACAGGTTAAAATAGCTTCAAATTTTCTGAAATTTTTACAGTGTACCGATTAAGCTTTAGGAGGATTGCACCCCAAGTAAATTAGCAATGCACCCCCAAATAACAAAACCGGATCACAAAATGTCTAAAACCGGTTTAAACCCCATATTAGCACCTTGCCACAGCTCTGCTGTGGCCCTACCTGCCCTTAGGGAATGATAGAAAGGTATTAAAGCTTCGATTAGGCCCTCGGGGTGAATAACAGGGCCTCAGGAGAAGTTTCTTGTTGCTTGCCAGTAGAACTAAATGCACAACAGAGGAGCGAAAATAGGCCCCGCCCACCACACTCGATGTGGCTGGGACCTATCCAAATAAAAAAAAAAACCTTGCCTGAAGCCATGTGGGTTATAATAACCCCAATATAAGCCAAATGAACCCTCTGCAAAAGTCCCAATAAAAACGTTACTCACATAACACCCAAACGTTTGTCCTTCCAATTTCACATACAAACTGAGTGCCCAAAATAAATAAGCCCTTTATGCAAGCTAGTAAAACCTTTTAACCCTAGGATTACTGCTTACCCTTCCCCTAAAGGGGATACTGTCAGCCTTTCTGAGTTAACACAGTCTCTGCAGAAAAAATGACTGAACATACCTCATTGCTGTATAGCAAGAACCGTTCTTCACACTGAAGTTTTCCTGTACTCCTCAGCTCATGTGGGAACAGCAGTGGACCTTAGTTACAAATGCTAAGATCATCATCCTACAGGCAGAAATCTTCATCTATATCCTGCCTGAGAGCAAATAGTACAACACCGGTACCATTTAAAATAACAAACTCTTGATTGAAGATAAAATAAAAACTAGCAGTTAAAAACCTCTTCTCTTTACCCTTCCTGCTTAGAGCCAGCAAAGAGAATGACTGGGGGGTGGAGTTAAGGGGGGAGCTATATAGACAGCTCTGCTGTGGTGCTCTCTTGGCTACTTCCTGTTAGGAAGGACAATATCCCACAAGTTAGGATGAATCCGTGGACTCGGTACATCTTGCAAAAGAAACAAGCGTTTACTTTAGTCAACAGAAACCTAATAGCATGCTTTGTTAAACATAATATTCGGTCACTGATAGCAAGAGCACTGATTCAGTCGATTAGATTTACAATTGTGCATGCATTATTCCAGTAACTTTAGGAAAGTCACATGGACTTCAATGATACCATCTTCGCATGCGCAAGAGAGCCGGACCAATTGCACATGCACTTGGTGACAATATCGGGAAATAATTATATGCGTAAATAGCATATACGTTTGGAAGATGCCATTGCCGGTTGTACAGCCCATAATAGAGGGCAGTATGGGATGACATATTTTGAAAAAATAAAATATATATTTTTATATTTAAGAAGCAGCTTTGGGAAGTAAAAGTTAGTGCGTTTGTTTATTTACATACATATGTGATGACCAGTATATTCAGATAGGGTGCAAAAAACATAATTTATGCTTACCTGATAAATTCCTTTCTTCTGTAGTGTGATCAGTCCACGGGTCATCATTACTTGTGGGATATTAACTGCTCCCCTACAGGAAGTGCAAGAGGATTCACCCAGCAGAGTTGCTATATAGCTCCTCCCCTCTACGTCACCTCCAGTCATTCGACCAAGGACCAACGAGAAAGGAGAAGCCAAGGGTGTAGTGGTGACTGGAGTATAATTTAAAAAATATTTACCTGCCTTAAAAAACAGGGCGGGCCGTGGACTGATCACACTACAGAAGAAAGGAATTTATCAGGTAAGCATAAATTATGTTTTCTTCTGTTAAGTGTGATCAGTCCACGGGTCATCATTACTTGTGGGATACCAATACCAAAGCAAAAGTACACGGATGACGGGAGGGATAGGCAGGCTCTTTATACAGAAGGAACCACTGCCTGAAGAACCTTTCTCCCAAAAATAGCCTCCGAGGAAGCAAAAGTGTCAAATTTGTAAAATTTGGAAAAAGTATGAAGCGAAGACCAAGTTGCAGCCTTGCAAATCTGTTCAACAGAGGCCTCATTCTTAAAGGCCCAAGTGGAAGCCACAGCTCTAGTGGAATGAGCTGTAATTCTTTCAGGAGGCTGCTGTCCAGCAGTCTCATAAGCTAAACGAATTATGCTACGAAGCCAAAAAGAGAGAGAGGTAGCAGAAGCTTTTTGACCTCTCCTCTGACCAGAGTAAACGACAAACAGGGAAGACGTTTGTCGAAAATCTTTAGTTGCCTGTAAATAAAATTTAAGGGCACGAACTACATCCAGATTGTGCAAAAGACGTTCCTTCCTCGAAGAAGGATTTGGGCACAAGGATGGAACAACAATCTCCTGATTGATATTCCTGTTAGTGACTACCTTAGGTAAGAACCCAGGCTTAGTACGCAGAACTACCTTATCCGAGTGAAAAATCAAATAAGGAGAATCACAATGTAAGGCTGATAACTCAGAGACTCTTCGAGCCGAGGAAATAGCCATTAAAAATAGAACTTTCCAAGATAACAACTTTATATCAATGGAATGAAGGGGTTCAAACGGAACACCCTGTAAAACGTTAAGAACAAGGTTTAAACTCCATGGTGGAGCCACAGCTTTAAACACAGGTTTAATCCTGGCCAAAGCCTGACAAAAAGCCTGAACGTCTGGAACTTCTGACAGACGCTTGTGTAACAGAATGGACAGAGCTGAGATCTGTCCCTTTAAGGAACTAGCGGATAACCCCTTTTCTAAACCTTCTTGTAGAAAAGACAATATCCTAGGAATCCTAACCTTACTCCAAGAGTAACCTTTGGATTCGCACCAATATAGGTATTTACGCCATATTTTATGGTAAATCTTTCTGGTGACAGGCTTCCTAGCCTGTATTAAGGTATCAATAACTGACTCAGAAAAACCACGCTTTGATAAGATCAAGCGTTCAATTTCCAAGCAGTCAGCTTCAGAGAAGTTAGATTTTGATGTTTGAAAGGACCCTGAATCAGAAGTTCCTGTTTCAGAGGTAACGACCAAGGTGGACAGAATGACATGTCCACCAGATCTGTATACCAAGTCCTGCGTGGCCATGCAGGCGCTATTAGAATCACTGATGCTTTCTCCTGTTTGATTCTGGCAATCAATCGAGGAAGCATCGGGAAAGGTGGAAACACATAAGCCATCCTGAAGGTCCATGGTGCTGTCAAGGCATCTATCAGGACCGCTCCCGGATCCCTGGATCTGGACCCGTAGCGCGGAAGCTTGGCGTTCTGTCGAGACGCCATGAGATCTATCTCTGGTTTGCCCCAACGTGGAAGTATTTGGGCAAAGACCTCTGGATGAAGTTCCCACTCCCCCGGATGAAAAGTCTGACGACTTAAGAAATCCGCCTCCCAGTTCTCCACTCCCGGGATGTGGATTGCAGACAGGTGGCAAGAGTGAGACTCTGCCCAGCGAATTATCTTCGATACTTCCATCATTGCTAGGGAGCTTCTTGTCCCTCCCTGATGGTTGATATAAGCTACAGTCGTGATGTTGTCCGACTGGAACCTGATGAACCCCCGAGTTGCTAACTGGGGCCAAGCCAGAAGAGCATTGAGGACTGCTCTCAATTCCAGAATGTTTATTGGAAGAAGACTCTCCTCCTGATTCCATAGTCCCTGAGCCTTCAGAGAATTCCAGACAGCGCCCCAACCTAGTAGGCTGGCGTCTGTTGTTACAATTGACCAGTCTGGCCTGCTGAATGGCATTCCCCTGGACAGATGTGGCCGATAAAGCCACCATAGAAGAGAATTTCTGGTCTCTTGAATGGAATGAAGGACACGGCATGCATTTTGAAGTTTTGTTAACCTGTCCTCTGTCAGGTAAATCTTCATTTCTACAGAATCTATCAGAGTCCCCAGGAAGGGAACTCTTGTGAGTGGAAAGAGAGAACTTTTCTCTTCGTTCACTTTCCATCCATGCGACCTTAGAAATGCCAGTACTATCTCTGTATGAGATTTGGCAGTTTGAAAGCTTGAAGCTTGTATCAGTATGTCGTCTAAGTACGGAGCTACTGAAATTCCTCGCGGTCTTAGTACCGCCAGAAGAGTGCCCAGAACCTTTGTGAAGATTCTTGGAGCCGTAGCCAGTCCGAATGGAAGAGCTACAAACTGGTAATGCCTGTCTAAAAAGGCAAACCTTAGATACCGGTAATGACTTCTGTGAATCGGTATGTGAAGGTAAGCATCCTTTAAATCCACTGTGGTCAAGTACTGACCCTCTTGGATCATGGGCAAAATTGTTCGAATAGTTTCCATCTTGAACGATGGAACTCTTAGGAATTTGTTTAGGATCTTTAAATCCAAGATTGGCCTGAAGGTTCCCTCTTTTTGGGAACTACAAACAGATTTGAGTAAAACCCTTGTCCTTGTTCCAACCGCGGAACTGGATGGATCACTCCCATTAATAAAAGATCTTGTACGCAGCGTAGAAACGCTTCCTTCTTTGTTAGGTTTGTTGACAACCTTGACAGATGAAATCTCCCTCTTGGGGGAGAGGATTTGAAGTCCAGAAGGTATCCCTGAGATATGATCTCTAACGCCCAGGGATCCTGAACATCTCTTGCCCAAGCCTGGGCGAAGAGGGAAAGTCTGCCCTCCGGATCGGGGGCCCTCAATTCATGCTGTCTTAGGGGCAGCAGCAGGTTTTCTGGCCTGTTTGCCCCTGTTCCAGGACTGGTTAGGTTTCCAGCCTTGTCTGTAGCGAGCAACAGCTCCTTCCTGTTTTGGTGCAGAGGAAGTTGATGCTGCTCCTGCTTTGAAATTACGAAAGGAACGAAAATTGGACTGTCTAGCCTTGGCTTTGGCCTTGTCCTGAGGCAGGGCATGACCTTTACCTCCTGTAATGTCATCAATAATCTCTTTCAAGCCGGGCCCGAATAAGGTCTGCCCTTTGAAAGGAATATTAAGCAATTTAGATTTAGACGTAACATCAGCTGACCAGGATTTTAGCCACAGAGCTCTGCGTGCCTGAATGGCGAATCCTGAATTTTTAGCCGCAAGTTTAGTTAAATGTACTACGGCATCTGAAATAAATGAATTAGCTAACTTAAGGAATTTAAGTTTGTGTGTGATGTCATCTAGTGTGGATGATTGAAGTGTCTCTTCCAGAGACTCAAACCAAAATGCTGCTGCAGCCGTGACAGGCGCAATACATGCAAGAGGTTGCAATATAAACCCTTGTTGAACAAACATTTTCTTAAGGTAACCCTCTAATTTTTTATCCATTGGATCTGAAAAAGCACAGCTATCCTCCACTGGGATAGTGGTACGCTTAGCTAAAGTAGAAACTGCTCCCTCCACCTTAGGGACCATTTGCCATAAGTCCCGTGTGGCGGCGTCTATTGGAAACATTTTTCTGAATATAGGAGGGGGTGAGAAAGGCACACCGGGTCTATCCCACTCCTTAGTAACAATGTCAGTAAGTCTCTTAGGTATAGGAAAAACGTCAGTACTCGTCGGTACCGCAAAATATTTATCCAACCTACACATTTTTTCTGGGATTGCAACTGTGTTACAATCATTCAGAGCCGCTAATACCTCCCCTAGTAACACACGGAGGTTCTCAAGCTTAAATTTAAAATTTGAAATGTCTGAGTCCAGTTTATTTGGATCAGAACCGTCACCCACAGAATGAAGCTCTCCGTCTTCACGTTCTGCAAACTGTGACGCAGTATCAGACATGGCCCTTGCATTATCAGCGCACTCTGTTCTCATCCCAGAGTGATCACGTTTACCTCTTAGTTCTGGTAGTTTAGCCAAAACTTCAGTCATAACAGTAGCCATATCTTGTAATGTGATTTGTAATGGCCGCCCAGATGCACTCGGCGCTACAATATCACGCACCTCCTGAGCGGGAGATGCAGGTACTGACACGTGAGGCGAGTTAGTCGGCATAACTCTCCCCTCGTTGTTTGGTGAAATATGTTCAATTTGTACAGATTGACTATTTTTTAAAGTAGCATCAATACATTTAGTACATAAATTTCTATTGGGCTCCACTTTGGCATTAACACATATAGCACAGAGATATTCCTCTGAATCAGACATGTTTAACACACTAGCAAATAAACAGCAACTTGGAAATACTTTTCAAAGTAATTTACAAATAATATGAAAACGAACTGTGCCTTTAAGAAGCACAGAAAATATTATAACATATAAAATAATTAAGTTATAGCATCAATCTTTGTCAGAATATACAGTTTTAGCAAAGGATTGTTCCCCTCAGCAAATGATAACTAACCCAGGCAGCAGAAAAAAAAAAATACACAAATAAACGTTTTTTATATCACAGTCAATACAATCAGCACAGCTCTGCTGTGAATGATTACTTCCCTCAAAAAAGACTCTTGAGATCCCTGAACTCTGTAGAGATGAACCGGATCATGCAGGAAGAAAATGAACCTCTGACTGAGTTTTTCTGATGCATAGTGAAAGCACCAAAATGGCCCCTCCCCCACACACATAACAGTGAGAGGGATCAGTGAACTGCTCTAATTTAAATCAAAACTATTGCCAAGTGGAAAAAAAGTGCCCAAAACATTTTTTCACCCAGTACCTCAGAGAAAAAAACGTTTTTACATGCCAGCAAAAAAACGTTTTACCTCAATAATTAATTGTCATTTAAAACCTATTGCAAGTCCCTGCAAAATAGGTTAAGTCTATGTATACAGTTTAAAAGCCAGAGAAGTACCATTTCCCAGAAAACTGAAGTGTAAAATATACATACATGACAGCCTGATATCAGCTACATCTACTGCATTCAAGGCTGAGTTTACATTATAACGGTATGGCAGGATTTTCTCATCAATTCCATGTCAGAAAATAATAAACTGCTACATACCTCTTTGCAGATTAATCTGCCTGCTGTCCCCTGATCTGAAGTTTACCTCTCCTCAGATGGCCGAGAAACAGCAATATGATCTTAACTACTCCGGCTAAAATCATAGAAAAACTCAGGTAGATTCTTCTTCAAATTCTACCAGAGAAGGAATAACACACTCCGGTGCTATTATAAAATAACAAACTTTTGATTGAAGATATAAAAACTAAATATATCACCATAGTCCTCTCACACATCCTATCTAGTCGTTGGGTGCAAGAGAATGACTGGGGGTGACGTAGAGGGGAGGAGCTATATAGCAACTCTGCTGGGTGAATCCTCTTGCACTTCCTGTAGGGGAGCAGTTAATATCCCACAAGTAATGATGACCCGTGGACTGATCACACTTAACAGAAGAAAACTATTATTTTGTAATCCTTTAATGTCCATAAAGCACTGGGTGCCGCCATATTGTAACTTAGGTTACCTTTTCTGCTGAGGCCAATTAGGAATGGTTATAAACAGCTTACTAGTGTGCAATTAATGACTGTGTGGAATAAGCTGTGTCTGCACTTCAATGTTTAACATGAATTGGAAATCCTACAATATTCAGAATAAAATTAGTTGTTTTACTATATGTAACTAAACAATTTATGTTAATATTTTGAGGTGTTTAAGAAATCTTTATATCTCATCAACTATTGATTGGTTTTAACCAAACTAATAAAAATCATCAACTAGACTATAAAATATGTTTGCTTTTCAAACACCAAGAATACTTAAAGGGACAGTCTACTCCAGAATTGTTATTGTTTAAAAAGATATATAATCCCTTTATTACCCATTCCCCTGTTTTGCATAACTAACATGGTTATATTATTATACCTGTTAGATTACCTTGTATCAAAGCCTTTGCAAACTGCCCCCTTATTTCAGTTGTTTTGTCAGACTTTCATTTAGCCAATCAGTGCCCTCTCACTTGTAAATTCAGGGCATGGTCACAGTGTTATCTATATCAAACACATGAAATTGCACCCTCTAGCTGTGAAAAACTACAAAAAGCATTGAAATAAGGGGTGGCCTTCAAAGTTTTAGAAATTAGCATGTGAGCCTGCCTAGGTTTAGCTTTCAACCAAGAATACCAAGAGAACAAAGCAAATTTGATGATAAAAGTGAATTGGAAAGTTGTTTAAAATGAGATTACCTATCTAAATCATGAAAGTTTAATTTTGACTAGATTGTCCCTTTAAGTAATTTATGACAATTTTAAAGCATTTCCTGTCACTATGGATGTCCACAAAATGTCCACATTTGAAAGAAGTTTGTTCACACAATCTAAAGTTACAAGGACCTGAAATATGGGGATTAATATACAACAGCCCAGCAAAATTAAACTCTAGTAGCACCATACACACACACACACACACACATACTAGCAGTAGGTATAACATTTAATTATTGTCAAATAGAAAGTTTTGTGCAGTTACAAAGAAATAAAAAAACAGGGTTTCCCCAAACAGAATCATCACAGCCTTCGTCTTGTTAATTTATAGTACCATACTGGCCAATTTTAATACAAGCTAAAGTGAGAGGAAGCAACTAATTAGCAGGGGCAAAGAGCCATAGAAATGCATAGAAAGGATGACTGTATAGTAATACATGAAGAAAATCCCCTGTAATAAAAAATGCAGCAGGAAGAATCAACAGTTCCGCCCAGAATTTGAGCAGCACTTTCCAAAGTAACTTGTATTACTCCAACATCTCAGCAGCAACTCAAGATGTTAGATCCATAATAATGAAAAAACAACATTGTCTAATTTGTTAGAATGTAATTTTAACACTAGCATCACCCCAATTCCATGGGCCCTATGATGAAAAAAACTCTCTGGCATAGAGAAAAAAATCACACACAATCTTTGGGGGATGTTTTTGAGCATTATATTGTAATGTATCTGTCTCTCCTTTACACTGAGAACCTCCAGAGTGAGATAAACAGCTCTCAAGCTAATATTTACCTTTGTAAAAATCGTTGAGAGGACCTCATAATAGTGAGGATACATCTAAGATAATCTCGGAGAGCTTTAGATAATCGGCCCTGTGTTTTTAACCCCTGCAAATGGGTTAAACATATTCTAGAGCTGCAGAGCACTGCTGGTATCAAGTGGAAACTGCCGCTGGCTCAATCACCAGCTGTAGTAACATGATTCAAATATGCAACTACTGCTGCTGACTGGGTGACCAGTAGAGATAGGGTGTCACTAGTCTTAACAATAACTTGTTCTAACAAATTAGAGCATGACATTTCTCATTATTATGGCCCTTTAATGTATAATAAAATGTTACTTGTAGTCTTCCTACAACTTACACATTTTATCACTTCACTATAATTAAGGATTACTGATAAGCTTAAAGGGATAGTAAACACCAAAAATGTTATTGTTTAAAAAGATAGATAACCCCTTTATTTACCATTCCCCAGTTTTGCATAAAACTGTTATAGAACTGTTACCTCTGTAATAATTACCTTGTATCTAAGCTCCTGCTGACTGCATTCTTATCTCAGATCTTTTGACAGACTTGCATGTCAGGCAACTAGTGCTCACTCTTTAATAACTTCACGTGCATGAGCACAATGTTATCTATATGAAACACATGAACTAATGCCCTCTAGCTGTGAAAAAAAAACTGTCAAATGCATTCATATAAGAGGCTGCCTTCAAGGGCTTATAAATTAGCATATGAACCTACCTAGCTTAGCTTTCAACTAAGAATAACAAAAGAACAAAGCAAATTTGGTGATAAAAGTAAATTAGAAAGTTGTTTAAAATTACATGCCCTATCTGAATCATAAAACTTTAATTTGGACTTTACTATCCCTTTAAGAATTTTCTAACTTTTCGCCCCTTAGTTGTAGAAATGCTTTGTACCTCTCCACCTTTCTATCTTTGTATTTTTGTGTCTCTCCTCTCAAAGTATGGCTGTTTTGTTTTTGAGCCTCTTCTGTATTCCAAACACCTTTAGAATGCAATGTTAAAACTTATGAAAAACATAATTTATGCTTACCTGATAAATTTATTTCTCTTGTAGTGTGTTCAGTCCACGGGTCATCCATTACTTATGGGATATATTCTCCTTCCCAACAGGAAGTTGCAAGAGGATCACCCAAGCAGAGCTGCTATATAGCTCCTCCCCTCACATGTCATATCCAGTCATTCGACCGAAACAAGACGAGAAAGGAGAAACCATAGGGTGCAGTGGTGACTAGAGTTA
This sequence comes from Bombina bombina, assembly GCF_027579735.1. Classification (NCBI taxonomy): domain Eukaryota; kingdom Metazoa; phylum Chordata; class Amphibia; order Anura; family Bombinatoridae; genus Bombina; species Bombina bombina. The sequence goes on along the minus strand of NC_069499.1, from coordinate 517,053,419 downwards.
TAATTTTAAAATTTAGAACCTGCCTTAAAAAGACAGGGCGGGCCGTGGACTGAACACACTACAAGAGAAATAAATTTATCAGGTAAGCATAAATTATGTTTTCTCTTGTTAAGTGTGTTCAGTCCACGGGTCATCCATTACTTATGGGATACCCATACCAAAGCTAAGTACACGGATGATGGGAGGGACAAGGCAGGAACATTAAACAGAAGGAACCACTGCCTGTAGAACCTTTCTCCCAAAACCAGCCTCTGAAGAAGCGAAAGTGTCAAATTTGTAAAATTTGGAAAAAGTATGAAGTGAAGACCAAGTTGCAGCCTTGCAAATCTGTTCAACAGAGGCCTCATTCTTAAAGGCCCAGGTGGAAGCCACAGCTCTAGTGGAATGAGCTGTAATTCTTTCAGGAGGCTGCTGTCCAGCAGTCTCATAGGCTAAACGTATTATGCTACGAAGCCAAAAAGAGAGAGAGGTAGCCGAAGCCTTTTGACCTCTCCTCTGTCCAGAGTAAACGACAAACAGAGAAGAAGTTTGTCTAAAATCTTTAGTTGCCTGTAAGTAGAACTTCAGAGCACGGACCACGTCTAGATTATGCAAAAGACGTTCCTTCCTTGAAGAAGGATTAGGACATAATGATGGAACAACAATCTCTTGATTGATATTCCTGTTAGAAACAACCTTAGGCAAAAACCCAGGTTTAGTACGCAGTACTACCTTGTCTGAATGAAAGATCAGATAAGGAGAATCACAATGTAAGTCAGATAACTCAGAGACTCTTCGAGCCGAGGAAATAGCCATCAAAAACAAAACCTTCCAAGATAAAAGCTTAATATCAATGGAATGAAGGGGTTCAAACGGAACACCCTGAAGAACTTTAAGAACCAAGTTTAAGCTCCACGGAGGAGCAACAGCTTTAAACACAGGCTTAATTCTAGCCAAAGCCTGATAAAAGGCCTGGACGTCTGGATTCTCTGCCAGACGTTTGTGTAAAAGAATAGACAGAGCTGAAATCTGTCCCTTTAGCGAACTAGCGGATAAACCCTTTTCTAAACCCTCTTGTAGAAAAGCCAATATCCTAGGTATCCTAACCTTACTCCATGAGTAACTCTTGGTTCCGCACCAATATAAATATTTACGCCATATCTTGTGGTAAATTTTTCTGGTCACAGGTTTCCGAGCCTGTATTAATGTATCAATAACCGAATCCGAAAACCCACGCTTTGATAGAATCAAGCGTTCAATTTCCAGGCAGTCAGCCTCAGAGAAATTAGGTTTGGATGGTTGAAAGGACCCTGAAGTAGAAGGTCCTGCCTCAGAGGAAGAGACCATGATGGACAGGACGACATGTTCACTAGGTCTGCATACCAGGTCCTGCGAGGCCACGCAGGGCTATCAGAATTACCGATGCCCTCTCCTGTTTGATCCTGGCAATCAGTCGAGGTAGCAACGGAAATGGTGGAAACACATAAGCTATGTTGAAAACCAAAAAGGGCTGCTAATGCATCTACCAGCACCGCTCCCGGGTCCCTGGACCTGGATCCGTAACAAGGAAGCTTCGCGTTCTGGCGAGATGCCATGAGATCCAGATCCGGTTCGCCCCAACGACGAATCAGTTGAGCAAATACCTCCGGGTGAAGTTCCCACTCTCCCGGATGAAAATTCTGGCGACTTAGAAAATCCGCCTCCCAGTTCTCTACGCCTGGGATGTAAATCGCTGACAGGTGGCAAGAGTGAAACTCTGCCCAGCGAATTATCTTCGAGACTTCCAACATCGCTAGGGAACTCCTGGTTCCCCCTTGATGATTGATGTAAGCCACAGTCGTGATATTGTCCGACTGAAATCTGATGAACCTCAGTCTTGCTAACTGAGGCCAAGCTAGAAGAGCATTGAATATTGCTCTTAATTCTAGAATGTTTATTGGAAGGAGTTTCTCCTCCTGAGTCCACGAACCCTGAGCTTTCAGGGAATTCCAGACTGCTCCCCAGCCTAGAAGGCTGGCATCCGTTGTTACAATCGTCCAATCTGGTCTGCGAAAGGTCATTTCTTTGGACAGATGAACCGGTGACAGCCACCAGAGAAGAGAATCTCTGGTCTCCTGGTCCAGATTTAGCAAAGGGGATAGATCCGAGTAATCCCCGTTCCATTGACTGAGCATGCATAGTTGCAGCGGTCTGAGATGCAGGCGCGCAAATGGCACTATGTCCATTGCCACGACCATTAAGCCGATTACCTCCATGCACTGAGCTACTGATGGGCTTGGAATGGAATGAAGGACACGGCAAGCATTGAGAATCTTTGATAACCTGGACTCCGTCAGGTAAATCTTCATCTCTACAGAATCTATAAGAGTCCCTAGAAAAGGGACCCTTGTGAGTGGTAACAGAGAACTCTTTTCCACGTTCACTTTCCACCCATGCGACCTCAGAAATGCAAGAACTATCTCTGTATGAGACTTTGCATTCTGAAAACTTGACGCTTGTATCAGAATGTCGTCTAGGTACGGAGCCACCGCTATGCCTCGTGGTCTTAGTACCGCCAGAAGTGAGCCCAGAACCTTCGTAAAAATTCTCGGGACCGTGGCTAACCCAAAGGGAAGAGCCACAAACTGGTAATGCCTGTCTAGAAAGGCAAACCTTAGGTACCGATAATGATCTTTGTGAATCGGTATGTGAAGGTAAGCATCCTTTAAGTCCACTGTGGTCATGTATTGACCCTCTTGGATCATGGGTAGGATGGTTCGAATAGTTTCCATCTTGAACGATGGTACCCTTAGGAATTTGTTTAAGATCTTTAAGTCCAAGATTGGCCTGAAGGTTCCCTCTTTTTTGGGAACCACAAATAGATTTGAGTAAAATCCTTGTCCCTGTTCCGATCACGGAACTGAGTGGATCACTCCCATGATTAAGAGGTCTCGTACACATTGTAGAAATGCCTCTCTCTTTACTAGGTTTGTTGATAACCTCGAAAGATGGAACCTCCCTTGTGGAGGAGAGGTTTTGAAATCCAGAAGGTATCCCTGAGATATAATCTTCAACGTCCAGGGATCCTGCACATCTCTTGCCCAAGCCTGGGCGAAGAGAGAAAGTCTGCCCCCCACTAAATCCGTCTCCGGATAGGGGGCCCTGTCTTCATGCTGTCTTAGGGGCGGAAGTGGGCTTTCTGGCCTGCTTGCCCTTGTTCCATGACTGGTTGCCTTTCCAACCCTGTCTGTAACGAGCAGCAGTTCCTTCCTGTTTTGGAGCGGAGGAAGTTGATGCTGCTCCTGCCTTGAAGTTACGAAAGGCACGAAAATTAGACTGTTTGGCCTTTGGCTTGGCTCTGTCCTGAGGAAGGGCGTGGCCCTTACCTCCCGTAATGTCAGCAATAATTTCCTTCAAGCCGGGCCCGAATAAGGTCTGCCCTTTGAAAGGAATGTTAAGTAGCTTAGACTTGGAAGTTACATCCGCTGACCAGGATTTAAGCCAGAGCGCCCTGCGCGCCTGTATGGCGAATCCGGAATTTTTAGCTGTAAGTTTGGTTAGATGTACTACGGCATCTGAAACAAACGCATTAGCTTGCTTAAGGGTTCTAACTCTGCGCAAAGCCTCATCCAATGGCTCTGTGCGAATCGCCTCTTCCAGAGACTCAAACCAGAATGCCGCTGCAGCCGTGACAGGCGCAATGCATGCAAGAGGCTGCAAAATAAAACCCTGTTGAACAAACATTTTCTTAAGATAACCCTCTAACTTTTTATCCATTGGATCTGAGAAAGCACAGCTATCCTCCACCGGGATAGTGGTACGCTTGGCCAAAGTAGAAACTGCTCCCTCCACCTTAGGGACCGTCTGCCATAAGTCTCGTGTGGTGGCGTCTATAGGAAACATTTTTCTGAATATCGGGGGAGGGGGAAAAGGCACACCGGGTCTATCCCACTCCTTACTAATAATTTCTGTAAGTCTTTTTGGTATAGGAAAGACGTCAGTACACACCGGTACTGCATAGTATCTATCCAACCTACATAATTTCTCTGGGATTGCCACCGTGTCGCAATTGTTCAGAGCCGCTAATACCTCCCCTAGTAACACACGGAGGTTCTCAAGCTTAAATTTAAAATTTGAAATTTCTGAATCCGGTCTCCCCGGATCAGAACCGTCACCGACAGAATGAAGCTCACCGTCCTCATGTTCTGCAAATTGTGACGCAGTATCAGACATGGCTCTCGTGTCATCAGCGCGCTCTGTCCTTAACCCAGAGCTATCGCGCTTGCCTCTCAATTCGTGCATATTATATAATACTTCTTTCATAACATTAGCCATATCATGTAAAGTGATTTGTAAGGGCCTAGATGTACTAGGCGTCTCAATTCTACGCATCTCCCGAGCGGGAGACGCAGGTACGGACACGTGAGGAGAGTTAGTCGGCATAACTTCCCCCTCGTTGTCTGGTGAAAGTTTCTCTATCGGTAAAGATTGACTTTTATTCAAAGCAATATCAATACAATTGGTACACATCGTTCTATTGGGCTCCACATTGGCTTTTGAACATGATGAACAGACAGTTTCCTCTGAATCAGACATGTTTAAACAGTTTTAGCAATGAAACTAGCAAGCTTGGAAATCACTTTCAATAAGTTTACAAGCAATATAAAAAACGCTGCAGCGCTTTAAAAATACAGATAGAATTAAAACAATTCTTAACAAGAAGTGTAAAATCAGCAGAGGATTGCACCCATTAGCAATAGGATGATTAACCCCTCAATACCCAAAACGGATAAAACGGATATCAATTAAGATTTAACGCTTTTAATCACAGTCAAGCACACTGTCACAGATCTGCTGTGACTGATTACCTCCCTCAAAAATGACTTTTGCAGACCCCTGTACTCTCTTGAGACGTCCTGGATCAAAGATGAAGAAGCAGGAAGACTGTGCTAGAATTTTAACTGCGCAACAAGGCGCTAAAACAAGGTCCCTCCCACTCCTATCACAACAGTGGGAGCCCTGATATAACGGTTTCCATGCAGAAAATATATGTCAGCTATGTGGAAAAAAATCATGCCCAAAGAGATTTATCACCAAAGTACCTCACAAAAACGAATAACATGCCAGTAAACGTTTTATTAAAAAATAACATTTTCCAATGTCATGCAAAGTTATCACTAAGCCTGCTACCAGTCGCTACCACTGCAGATAAGGCTTAAGTATTATTTCAGTTTTAACAGTATTTTCTCAGTCAAATTCTAGTCCCTAGAAAATAACTCTACTGCGCATACATTTATCAGCCTGATACCAGTTGCCACTACTGCATTTAAGGCTGTACTTACATCATACGGTAACAGCAGTATTTTCTTAGTCAATTCCATTCCCAGAAAATAAAGTACTGCACATACCTCATTTGCGGAGGACCCCGCATGCTATTCCCAGTTTCTGAAGTTACCCCACTCCTCAGAATGTCGAGAACAGCCAGTGGATCTTAGTTACGCCTGCTAAGATCATAGAAAAAAAACGCAGGCAGTTTCTTCTTCCAAATACTGCCTGAGATAGAAAAACAGCACACTCCGGTGCCATTTAAAATAACAAACTTTTGATTGAAGAATAGTTAAGTAAAAACTCCAGCTCCTCTCGCGACCTTCTTTGTTGAGGGTTGCAAGAGAATGACTGGATATGACATGTGAGGGGAGGAGCTATATAGCAGCTCTGCTTGGGTGATCCTCTTGCAACTTCCTGTTGGGAAGGAGAATATATCCCATAAGTAATGGATGACCCGTGGACTGAACACACTTAACAAGAGAAATGTTTCTTATTCAGAAAGATATTTCAGCATAAGCATAATATTGGGTCTTACATTATATGCCATCACACTTTTCAGCGTCTGAAAAGCAAAATTAAATCCATAATATTTTACAAACAACACCATAACTGTAATATCTTTTGGGCATAGATGCTACCTAACACCACCTGCAGGTTTTTATTATTTATTGTTAATCAGTTAATGTTGTCCGTCTAATGTAAATCTTTTGAAGCACCAAATATATAAAAGAATTGCTTACCTGATGTGACCAACCAGCTCAATCAGCTTGTGACTGAAGAAGTAAGCAGTGAGCTCTGACACGTGACTCAATACAGAGCAGACCCCAAAAAGAGTTGTGGTTCCATTAAGATCCTCTAGATGCCAGAATAAAAAGGTGAACACATATCCATAGCCAAACCCCATGAACCAGGCCACAAAGAGGACCGATCCATACTGCACAGTGAAAAACATCTTAACCAGATCACGAAACTTAAAGTGTTGGTTTATGTCCTCTTGTTCTCTAGCTCCGTTCTGACTTTGTGGAGACTCAAGTTGAGAATTGGTTTCCACTGGTGAAATCTCTACGTCATCCCTTCTATCTTCTTCTTGTTTTAAGTGATGGTAGTAGAAACGAAACTGTGTAGAAACTATAAGTGCTACGGACATCAGGACACCAAATACAATAAAGGCAATGCGGTAGTTTTTATACTCAGGAGCTTTGCAGCCAGCACCAGTGATTAACACTTCTATGCTAGTGTGGTCAATTCCAATACCCACAGACAACATGGCTAACCCCCATCCAAGGGAGCCCCACATCCTTTGCAAACCATAACGATCCCTGTGCTTTCCCAAGTATTGAAGTGTCACTGTGTCCACAATAGTCACTGCCGGGGCACTAAAAAACTCTCCAATAATAACAACCAACAAGATCAAAAGGAATATTGTTTCTACATCCTCTGGATCAGATACCAAGCTGTACAAATCAGCAGGGGGACTCTGGGATGTGGTGGTGGTGGTAGTGACTAAGGACGTTGTTATTACAGAAGTGGTAGATTCTTTCCCAGTTTGGTTATTAATGCTGTCATTCTGTGCATCTCGAACCAAGCGGTGTAACAACATTAACTCTTCATTATCAAATGTTAATTCAGAGTTAGTGGGCGAATCAGCTTCCCATGTAAGAGTTTGTTCCAAATTTAGATCTCTTTTCCGTTTTGCTACGGTGATACTTTGTGTAGAGGTAAGTGGCAGCTTTGTAGTCAACGGTAAGCTTGAGTTAGTTGGCTGCAAAGGTACTGGATTCTTGAGCACACACATTAATCCAGCTGGTTTCACAAACCCGATCCCTAAATTGAATAAAACCCAACATAAAACTGAGAAGAGTAAAACTATCTTTCCTTTTTTAAAACGGTCAGCTATCACGCCCCAGAACGGGGCACTGCAGAACTCAATAAAATATCTAATGCCTACTAGCAATCCACTCTGGGTAGGAGTCATGCCCAACTGTTTATAATATACAGGCAGAAGTGGATAGAGGGATCCATATGCAGAGTAAAAGAAGAAATAGAAGACTTTAGAAATGAGAAGGTCATTATTGATTTTAACACAGTGTTTTTCTAGCCAGTCCATATCTGGGTCTGAACTAGGCATTTGCGGAAGCTCTTGGGAAGCTTCATTGGGCCTATCTTGGTTATGCTCCACAGAGATGCCATTAAAAGGATCAGCAAGGACATACTTTCTCTTCTGTTCTTCCTCATCCTCAGTTAATATGGCAACTTTATCCCCAGTTGCCATGGTGCCAAGGATGTTATCTTCAGCAACACCCCAGCTTGGTGATACAACGATTCTGCGGATAACAAATAGAAGATGTTAATGACATATGGGCAAAAAAGTATAAAAATTATGCACAACATTGCTTAAAAATAATTTTAAATCTATAAAGCTTGTTTTATAACCAAAGTTAACATGGCACGAATATAAGTTTTTAGTGTGACCTACATAAATCTGATATATATAAAATACTTATTAAACCTGAAAACATAAACAAAATACATTGTAGGAAACACTATAATTTTAGTGTATTCGGACAATAGTTAAAGGGGCACTTTGTTGAAGGAGCAGCAATGCACTACAGGGAGCTAGCTGAACAAATTGGTGTCCTAATAACAAGAGGCATTTATGTGCAGCCACCACTCAGCAGCTAGCTCTCAGTAGTGATTTGGTGGTCCTGAGCCTACGTAGGTATGCTTTTCAACTAATAGAAGTATATTGTAAAGTTGTTTATGCTCTAACTGAACCATGAACGTTTAATTTTGACTTTTCTGGCCCTTTAATAACTACAAGTTTTAGCAACATGAATATAGAACACACCTTTATCAAGAAATGTATAATGTTAGAGTTATCGGTAACAAGAACAAATAGATATATTTTTTGCCTATTGTTTAGGAGAAACAGTTGCTGCGGTTAGACTTATTTAGACTAAAGGGCTGCAATATATCCCAATACCACTACAATACTGTGACGCACCATGTCTTTCCTGGGAACAATATTTACCCTGTAATTATTTTATAGATTTGATATTTGTACTGTAAGAGTAGGGTTTAAAGGGACATTAAACCCAACATTTCTTTCATGATTTAGACAGCGCATGCAATTTAAAAGAACCTTCTAATTTACTGTACTTCTATTATTACATTTTCTTTGTACTTTAGCATCTTTTGTTGAAAGAAGGGACTTAAGTTCAGGAGCGTACGTCTAGAGCACTATATAGCAGCAGTTTTGCAAGAATGGTACCCATTACCAAGGGCACTAGATGAAAGCACTATTTCCTGCCATGTAGTGCCCCAGACACCTACCCGGGTATCTCCTCAACAAAGAATACAATGGGAACAAAGCAAATTTGATAATAGAAGTAAAGTGGAAACGTTTTTAAAAAACAACATTTTATGCCCTTTCTGAATCACAAAAGAAAATGGTTGGGTTTCATATCTGTTTAAAGGGACATAAAACAAGTTTGGATAGATATTAAAAAAATAATATATTACTTGACCTGCAAATTTATAATGCAGTGCCTCACCATTAACCCTTTCTATTAAGTTTCCAAATTGTACAGCCCTAACTCCCCCCACACATTTCTTTCTATGGCTGTATCTATATCTACCTTTGCTTTTGGTAGAATGCAGAAGTACACACTCATTATCTGCTGGAGCATGTCTAGAAGCAAATAAGCTGCTGTGAAATACAATGCCTGTGTTTCTGATGCTAAACACGGATAAGGGGGATGGACCAGACCTCTCCAGACAGCATAGCTATGTAAGTAATTTTGCTTAAAAATTATTTTAAAATACTTGCCAGCAATTTTTAAACAATTTGTTTATGCAAACTATTTTACTTAATTAGCCCTTTTCAGCATATACACAGATCTCAACATGTTTTATGGCACTTTAAAGAAACATGGAGCTCAAAATTCATGAATCAGTTGAATCATACAGTTTAAAAAACACACACACACAAAAAAAATCTTTATCACTTTCTCTTGGTAACTTTTTTTGAAACTTTGCGTTGCACATTATTAAAGGGACACTCAGGTTAAATTAAATTTTCATGATTCAGAAACAGCATGTAATTTTAAACAACTTTCCAATTTACTTCCATTAAAAAAAAATGTGCACAGCCTTTTATATTTACACTTTTTGAGTCACCAGATCCTACTGAGCATGTGCAAGAATTCATAGACTATACGTATATGCATTTGTGATTGGCTGATTGCTATCACATGGTACAAGGGGAGTGGAAATATACATAACTTTGAAATTTGTTATAAAAAAATCTACTACTCATTTGAAGTTCAGACTAAGTGCTATTGCATTGTCTTGTTATCTTGCATTTGTTGATTATGCAAATCTAATGTGTTGACTGGTCCTTTAATAGAGTGCACAGAGCTAACCCCAGAAGCATGCACGTGTCTTAAGCACTTTATGGCAGTAGAACTTGTAATAATGTTGTACAAGTAACCTATAGAGAGAGCCACGTCTTTACGTCTGTCTCTAGGTATACTTTGCTGAACACATGTAGTCTTATTAACCTGCTTATATCTTGAACATTATATGGCACCAGTGTTTGTGACAATGTTAGAACTATAACATTAGATATATGCGCTCATGGAAAGGATTTCAATTTAAAAGGTTCAAAGTAGTTGGTTTTTTTATTTTTTTTTATTTTACACATTTCCTAAATGTCTCTTTAAGGGTAAAAGCTACGTCTCCAAAAACTGTTTGAGCAAGTCTAGCAACAAACTTTATTAAAGCTCTTGGAAAATAATACAAAGTAAACAACTATATTCTGTCTGGAAATGTATTAAAAGGAATCAAAGGTCACACCGACACTGACATTTCATATATAAGTAAACATGTAAGTTGTCGGACTAGTTGTTAAAAGAAAAACTGTATGCAAAGTAAACAATGCTAGCGCTCCCATCAATAGTAAAGGGAAATAAAAGTCCCTACATTATTAAAGGGATATGAAACCCAACTTTTAATTTTAAGCAACTTTCTAATATATTCCTATTATCAATTTTTCTTTGTTCTCTTGGTATATTTATTTGAAAAGCAGGAATGTAAGCTTAGGAGCTGGACCATGTTTGAGTATTTTTTAAAACTTACAATTGTATACTTTCCATTGTCACAACTCCTGTGTTAGACTTGTGTAAAGTGCTAAAGGCTCTACTGTTACAGCTGTTTTTTTCCTGCTGTCTGAATAAGTGCTTGTGTATTACTAAAGTATCCTCTTCAAACTGTTATACTGCCTAAATATAGATCCGATACTGGTGTACTACATGGGAACATACATTCGATACTAGTGTACTACATGGGAACATACATTCGATACTGGTGTACTACATGGGAACATACATTCGATACTGGTGTACTACATGGGACCATACATTCGATACTGGTGTACTACATGGGAACATACATTCGATACTGGTGTACTACATGGGACCATACATTCGATACTGGTGTACTACATGGGACCATACATTCGATACTGGTGTACTACATGGGACCATACATTCAATACTGGTGTACTACATGGGACCATACATTCGATACTGGTGTACTACATATGACCATACATTTGATACTGGTGTACTACATGGGAACATAACATTTGATACTGGTGTACTACATGGGAACATACATTCGATACTGGTGTACTACATGGGAACATACATTCGATACTGGTGTACTACATGGGAACATAACATTCAATACTGGTGTACTACATGGGAACATACATTCGATACTGGTGTACTACATGGGAACATACATTCGATACTGGTGTACTACATGGGAACATACATTCGATACTGGTGTACTACATGGGAACATACATTCGATACTGGTGTATTAAATGGGACCATACATTCGATACTGGAGTACTACATGGGAACATACATTCGATACTGGTGTACTACATGGGAACATACATTCGATACTGGTGTACTACATGGGATCATACATTCAATACTGGTGTACTACATGGGATCATACATTCGATACTGGTGTACTACATGGGAACATACATTCGATACTGGTGTACTACATGGGAACATACATTCTTTACTGGTGTACTACATGGGAACATACATTCGATACTGGGAACATACATTCGATACTGGTGTACTACATGGGAACATACATTCAATACTGGTGTACTACATGGGACCATACATTTGATACTGGGAACATACATTCGATACTGGTGTACTACATGGGAACATACATTCGATACTGGTGTACTACATGGAAACATACATTTAAGAGTCTAGTGGGAAATCAACACAGGAGTAGTGTTCAAGACACTAGTAGGTTACTAAGCCTACTCAGGTTAGTACAGTAAGTATACTATTATAAATAAATAAAAAAATCTGACTTAGAAGGACATAATGCTCAACATTTAAATGTGAATGAGAATGGCAGGTTGCCAATTGGAAAAAGGAGGCAGTGGATTACTGCCCTAAATGCTTATATATAATATATATATATATATATATATATATATATATATATATATATATATATATATATATATATATATATATATATATATATATATATATATATATATATATATATATATATATATATATATAGGGAGTGCAGAATTATTGGGCAAGTTGTATTTTTGAGGATTCATTTTATTATTGAACATCAACCATGTTCTCAATGAACCCAAAAAACTCATTAATATCAAAGCTGAATAGTTTTGGAAGTAGTTTTTAGTTTGTTTTTAGTTATAGCTATTTTAGGGGGATATCTGTGTGTGCAGGTGACTATTACTGTGCATAATTATTAGGCAACTTAACAAAAAACAAATATATACCCATTTCAATTATTTATTTTTACCATTGAAACCAATATAACATCTCAACATTCACAAATATACATTTCTGACATTCAAAAACAAAACAAAAACAAATCAGTGACCAATATAGCCACCTTTCTTTGCAAGGACACTCAAAAGCCTGCCATCCATGGATTCTGTCAGTGTTTTGATCTGTTCACCATCAACATTGCGTGCAGCAGCAACCACAGCCTCCCAGACACTGTTCAGAGAGGTGTACTGTTTTCCCTCCTTGTAAATCTCACATTTGATGATGGACCACAGGTTCTCAATGGGGTTCAGATCAGGTGAACAAGGAGGCCATGTCATTAGATTTTCTTCTTTTATACCCTTTCTTGCCTGCCACGCTGTGGAGTACTTGGACGCGTGTGATGGAGCATTGTCCTGCATGAAAATCATGTTTTTCTTGAAGGATGCAGACTTCTTCCTGTACCACTGCTTGAAGAAGGTGTCTTCCAGAAACTGGCAGTAGGACTGGGAGTTGAGCTTGACTCCATCCTCAACCCGAAAAGGCCCCACAAGCTCATCTTTGATGATACCAGCCCAAACCAGTACTCCACCTCCACCTTGCTGGCGTCTGAGTCGGACTGGAGCTCTCTGCCCTTTACCAATCCAGCCACGGGCCCATCAAGACTCACTCTCATTTCATCAGTCCATAAAACCTTAGAAAAATCAGTCTTGAGATATTTCTTGGCCCAGTCTTGACGTTTCAGCTTGTGTGTCTTGTTCAGTGGTGGTCGTCTTTCAGCCTTTCTTACCTTGGCCATGTCTCTGAGTTTTGCACACCTTGTGCTTTTGGGCACTCCAGTGATGTTGCAGCTCTGAAATATGGCCAAACTGGTGGCAAGTGGCATCTTGGCAGCTGCACGCTTGACTTTTCTCAGTTCATGGGCAGTTATTTTGCGCCTTGGTTTTTCCACACGCTTCTTGCGACCCTGTTGACTATTTTGAATGAAACGCTTGATTGTTCGATGATCACGCTTCAGAAGCTTTGAAATTTTAAGAGTGCTGCATCCCTCTGCAAGATATCTCACTATTTTTGACTTTTCTGAGCCTGTCAAGTCCTTCTTTTGACCCATTTTGCCAAAGGAAAGGAAGTTGCCTAATAATTATGCACACCTGATATAGGGTGTTGATGTCATTAGACCACACCCCTTCTCATTACAGAGATGCACATCACCTAATATGCTTAATTGGTAGTAGGCTTTCGAGCCTATACAGCTTGGAGTAAGACAACATGCATAAAGAGGATGATGTGGTCAAAATACTCATTTGCCTAATAATTCTGCACTCCCTGTATATAGTTTTCCATTAAAGACTGCACTCGCTGGATAAAAAGAGCTATATAGCAGCTCTGCTGTGGGTGATCCTCTTGCAACTTCCTGTTGGGAAGGAGAATATCCCACAAGTAATGGATGATCCGTGGACTGGATACACTACAAGAGAAATAAATTTATCAGATAAGCATAAATTATGTTTTTTTATACAAGCTCAGTGAGTGCTGTCTCTTCCTGGAATATATATATATATATATATATATATATATATATATATATATATAATGTTCCTAAGGTAATTTTGCACTCATAATAAACAGCTCAGTTTTGCAACAGCCAGGGTGCAAGATCAGTAGTAATGCAGTTTTCCAGTTAAAGACTGCACTCGCTGGATAAAAAAAAGATAACTTTTATTTATCAAAACTTAAAAAAGGGAAAAAAACATGACATTTCGATGCCCTACTGGCATCTTTATCAAATGTCCCCAAATCTCAGTGTAGCAACATCACCAGCGTGATGTCCCAAAGAAAGTCACACTGGTGATGTTGCTACACTGAGATTTTGGGACATTTAATAGAAATGCCAGTAGGGCATCGAAATGTCATGTTTTTTTTCCCTTTTTTAAGTTTTGATAAATAAAAGTTATCTTTTTTTTATCCAGCGAGTGCAGTCTTTAACTGGAAAACTGCATTACTACTGATCTTGCACCCTGGCTGTTGCAAAACTGAGCTGTTTATTATGAGTGCAAAATTACCTTAGGAACATTATATATATATATATATATATATATATATATATATATATATATATATATATATATATATATATATATATATAGTTTTCCAGGAAGAGACAGCACTCACTGAGCTTGTATAAAAAAACATAATTTATGCTTACCTGATAAATTTATTTCTCTTGTAGTGTATCCAGTCCACGGATCATCCATTACTTGTGGGATATTCTCCTTCCCAACAGGAAGTTGCAAGAGGATCACCCACAGCAGAGCTGCTATATAGCTCCTCCCCTCACTGCCATATCCAGTCATTCGACTGAAACAAGCAGAGAAAGGAGAAACCATAGGGTGCAGTGGTGACTGTAGTTTAATTAAAATTTAGACCTGCCTGAAAAGGACAGGGCGGGCCGTGGACTGGATACACTACAAGAGAAATAAATTTATCAGGTAAGCATAAATTATGTTTTCTCTTGTTAAGTGTATCCAGTCTACGGATCATCCATTACTTGTGGGATACCAATACCAAAGCTAAAGTACACGGATGATGGGAGGGACAAGGCAGGAACTTAAACGGAAGGAACCACTGCCTGTAGAACCTTTCTCCCAAAAACAGCCTCAGAAGAAGCAAAAGTATCAAATTTGTAAAATTTGGAAAAAGTATGAAGGGAAGACCAAGTTGCAGCCTTGCAAATCTGTTCAACAGAGGCCTCATTTTTAAAGGCCCAGGTGGAAGCCACAGCTCTAGTAGAATGAGCTGTAATCCTTTCAGGAGGCTGCTGTCCAGCAGTCTCATAGGCTAAACGGATTATACTCCGAAGCCAAAAAGAAAGAGAGGTTGCCGAGGCCTTCTGACCTCTCCTCTGTCCAGAGTAAACAACAAACAGGTTAGATGTTTGGCGAAAATCTTTAGTAGCCTGTAAGTAAAACTTCAAGGCACGGACTACGTCTAGATTATGCAAAAGACGTTCCTTCTTTGAAGAAGGATTAGGACATAATGATGGAACAACAATCTCTTGATTGATATTCTTGTTAGAAACCACCTTAGGTAAAAACCCAGGTTTTGTACGCAGAACAACTTTATCTGAATGAAAGATCAGATAAGGAGAATCACAATGTAAGGCAGATAACTCAGAGACTCTTCGAGCCGAGGAAATAGCCATCAGAAAAAGAACTTTCCATGAAAGAAGTTTGATATCAATAGAATGAAGGGGTTCAAACGGAACCCCTTGAAGAACTTTAAGAACCAAGTTTAAGCTCCATGGAGGAGCAACAGGTTTAAACACAGGCTTAATTCTAACTAAAGCCTGACAAAATGCCTGAACGTCTGGAACTTCTGCCAGACACTTGTGTAAAAGAATAGACAGAGCAGAAATCTGTCCCTTTAAAGAACTAGCTGATAATCCTTTGTCCAAACCCTCTTGGAGGGAAGACAATATCCTAGGAATCCTAACCCTACTCCATGAGTAATTCTTGGATTCACACCAATGAAGATATTTACGCCATATCTTGTGGTAAATTTTCCTGGTGACAGGCTTTCGTGCCTGTATTAAGGTATCAATTACTGACTCGGAGAAGCCACGCTTTGATAGGATCAAGCGTTCAATCTCCATGCAGTCAGTCTCAGAGAAAGTAGATTCGGATGATTGAAAGGACCTTGTATTAGAAGGTCTTGTCTCAGAGGCAGAGTCCATGGTGGAAAGGATGACATGTCCAATAGGTCTGCATACCAGGTCCTGCGTGGCCACGCAGGTGCTATCAATATCACTGATTCTCTTTCCTGTTTGATTTTGGCAATCAGACGAGGGAGCAAAGGAAACGGTGGAAATATATAAGCCAGGTTGAAGAACCAAGGCGCTGCTAGATCATCTATCAGTGCTGCTTCTGGGTCCCTGGACCCGGATCCGTAACAAGGAAGTTTGGCGTTCTGGCGAGACGCCATGAGATAAAATTCTGGTTTGCCCCAACGGAGAACCAATTGAGCAAACACCTCCGGATGGAGTTCCCATTCCCCCGGATGAAAAGTCTGACGACTTAGAAAATCCGCCTCCCAGTTCTCTACACCTGGGATATGGATCGCTGACAGGTGGCAAGAGTGAGTCTCTGCCCAGCGAATTATCTTGGAGACTTCTGACATCGCTAGGGAACTCCTGGTTCCCCCTTGATGGTTGATGTAAGCCACAGTCGTAATGTTGTCCGACTGAAATCTGATGAACCTCAGTGTTGCTAGCTGAGGCCAAGCCAGAAGAGCATTGAATATTGCTCTTAACGCCAGAATATTTATTGGGAGGAGTTTCTCCTCCTGAGTCTATGAACCCTGAGCCTTCAGGGAGTTCCAGACTGCACCCCAACCTAGAAGGCTGGCATCTGTTGTTACAATTGTCCAATCTGGTCTGCGAAAGGTCATACCCTTGGACAGATGGGCCCGAGATAACCACCAGAGAAGAGAATCTCTGGTTTCCTGATCCAGATATCGGAAGGACTGTCTCCTCCTGAGTCCACGATCTCTGAGCCTTCAGGGAGTTTCAGACTGTCCCCCAGCCTAGAAGGCTGGCATCTGTCATTACAATTGTCCAATCTGGCCTGCGAAAAGGTCATAACTTTGGACAGATGGACCCGAGATAGCCACCAGAGAAGAGAATCCCTGGTCTCTTGATCCAGATTTAGTAGAGGGGACAAATCTGTGTAATCCCCATTCCACTGACGGAGCATGCAGAGTTGCAGCGGTCTGAGATGTAGACGGGCAAACGGCACTATGTCCATTGCCGCTACCATTAAGCCGATTACTTCCATACACTGAGCCACCGAAGGGCGAGGAGTGGAATAAAGAACACGGCAGGAATTTAGAAGTTTTGATAACCTGGTCTCTGTCAGGTAAATCCTCATTTCTACAGAATCTATTAGAGTTCCCAGAAAGGAGACTCTTGTGAGAGGGGATAGAGAACTCTTTCTTCGTTCACTTTCCACCCATGCGACCTCAGAGATGCCAGAACTATGTCTGTATGAGACTTGGCAATTTGGAAATTTGACGCCTGTATTAGAATGTCGTCTAAATAAGGGGCCACTGCTATGCCCCGCGGCCTTAGGACCGCCAGAAGTGACCCCAGAACCTTCGTAAAGATTCTTGGGGCTGTAGCTAACCCAAAGGGAAGAGCTACAAACTGGTAATGCCTGTCTAGGAAGGCAAACCTGAGAAACCGATGATGATCTTTGTGTATCGGAATGTGAAGATAAGCATCCTTTAAATCCACTGTAGTAATGTATTGAACCTCCTGGATCATAGGTAGGATGGTACGAATAGTCTCCATCTTGAATGATGGGACCCTGAGAAATTTGTTTAAGATCTTGAGATCTAAGATTGGTCTGAAGGTTCCCTCTTTTTTGGGAACCACAAACAGATTTGAATAGAATCCTTGTCCCGGTTCCTCCTTTGGAACTGGGTGGATCACTCCCATAACTAGGAGGTCTTGAACACAGTGTAAAAATGCCTCTCTCATTATCTGGTTTGCAGATAATTGTGAAAGGTGAAATCTCCCTTTTGGAGGAGAAGCTTTGAAGTCCAGAAGATATCCCTGGTATACAATTTCCAACGCCCAGGGATCCCGGGCATCTCTTGCCCAAGCCTGGGCGAAGAGCGAAAGTCTGCCCCCTACTAGATCCGTTACCGGATCGGGGGCCAATCCTTCATGCTGTCTTAGAGGCAGCAGCAGGCTTTTTGGCATGCTTACCTTTGTTCCAAGTCTGGTTAGGTCTCCGGACCGACTTGGACTGGGCAAAAGTTCCCTCTTGTTTTGTATTAGAGGAAGTTGATGCCGCACTCGCCTTGAAGTTTCGAAAGGCACGAAAATTAGACTGTTTGGCCCTTGATTTGGACCTGTCCTGAGGAAGGGCATGACCTTTTCCTCCAGTGATATCAGAAATGATCTCCTTCAAACCAGGCCCGAATAGGGTCTGCCCCTTGAAAGGAATATTAATCAGCTTAGACTTTGAAGTAACGTCGGCTGACCATGATTTAAGCCATAGCGCCCTACGCGCCTGAATAGCAAAAACAGAATTCTTAGCCGTTAGTTTAGTCAAATGAACAATGGCATCAGAAACAAAAGAATTGGCTAGCTTAAGTGCTCTAAGCTTGTCAAGTATATCATCCAATGGGGTCTCTACCTGTAAAGCCTCTTCCAGAGACTCAAACCAGAAGGCCGCAGCAACAGTAACTGGGGCAATACATGCAAGGGGCTGTAGAATAAAACCTTGTTGAACATTTTCTTAAGGTAACCCTCTAACTTTTTATCCATTGGATCTAAGAAAGCACAACTGTCCTCGACAGGGATAGTAGTACGCTTAGCTAGTGTAGAAACTGCTCCCTCCACCTTAGGGACCGTTTGCCATAAGTCCTGTGTGGCGGCATCTATTGGAAACATTTCACCACATCTCTCTTACTGCTTCCATGCTTGTCGAGAGTTGCAAGAGAATGACTGGAGGTGGCAGTTAGGGGAGGAGCTATATAGACAGCTCTGCTGTGGGTGATCCTCTTGCAACTTCCTGTTGGGAAGGAGAATATCCCACAAGTAATGCATGATCCGTGGACTGGATACACCTTACAAGAGAAAACAATTTTTGCAATATACCTTGTATCAGTAAAAACTCCCACTATTTTAGCAGAATGCATACACAAATATGCACTCAGTGCACACTCACTAAAATACTGTACCATCTTAGAGAGTCAGAGGTGTCTTGTATGATGCAAACGGCGTTATCACTGACATCATACACTCCACCTCTAGTGTTCGGAGCAGGCACAGATACAGTATAGTGTTAAATTATACAACCTGTATTAACCTTTCTAACTTGAATTTCAGAGAAAAACTTGTCCAAAGTACCGGAGAATTCTTAGCATTTTTGCTATCATCCAGTTAAAACAAAACTGAATCTTTGTTTTTTTAATTACCTTTGAAAACTATACTATATACAGGATGGATAATAATCAATGTTTTTTTGTTGTGTTTTTTTTTTTTAATCATTATTTTTAATTTAAATCATATTTTTTTATTTGTCAGACTTTTTTTATTTAAATATGATTTTTTTAAATAAAATGTTTATATTTAAGATACATTAAAATCTATGGGTTATTCATCCTGAAATATAGATTTGTTTTTAATTAAATAGCAAGATGCTGTATATTCATGGCTGCAATGTTTACATTTTCTTTTTGTAAATTCTATTAATCCATTCACAATGCTCACCCAGAGGTTTCTGTAAGATTATTTTGGGCATTTTTTCTATCTTTGAATATATTTTCACATATTATCGGTTTTGTAATTCTCAAAACTGTGAATTTGTGTCTGCAGAAATAACTTACCCCTTTGTCAGAGCAAATTGTTATAAAATAGATAGAGTTGAGAAATAGACCTTAAAGGAACATAATAATGAAAGGAAACTCTTCAGATAGAGCATACAATTTTCAAATTTCATATTTACTTTACTATTATCAAATTTGCTTCATTCTCTTGGTATCCTTTGTTGAAGGAGAGCAATGCTCTACTGGGGCTTCTCTGAGCCCATTAGGTGAGACAGTAACAAGCAGCTAGCTCACAGTAGTGCATTGCTTCTGAGCCTACCTATGTATGATTTTCATGATGGATACCAAGAGAACAAAGTAAATTAGAAATGAGAAGTAAATTGGAAAATTGATAAACAATTGCATGTTCTTTCTGAATCATGAAAGTTTAATTTTGACTTTACTGTCCCTTTAATGCCATTGCTCCCCTGCAAATCTATGTACACAGAATCAACCCTTGCTAAGTTTTAAGAAGCTCACTGAATAGAAGATTGTTTAGAGTGGAGTAGATCTGCACAAGGACATACGTGTAAAGAGGGAGGGCAAGCATTAAAAATTAAATAAATTGCTATTGTTTTAGCTAAATAAAACTATTCAAATTGTTATTAGTAAAGTAATTATTATTGTTATCCTTCCAATAAAGTACAGCTGAAAGTTGATCAAATATGAATGATTAACCTATTAAACTGGATAGTCCGCCTCCCAATAATTTAATTCTCTTCAATGATCTATGCATATCTATTAATATATAAACAAACCAGTTATGTTCTGTTATAACTGGAAAATAATCTGAAAAGATATTATTCTAAAAATGAAAAGCATGATTTAAAGTGATTTAAATCGGTCTGACTAGTTTTATAAATTGTGATTTAAATCCACCCTGATATATATATATATATATATATATATATATATATATATATATATATATATATATATATATATATATATATATATATATATATATACATACACACACACACACACACAAAGCTTTTTAACTGTTGAAAATCTTAAGCCTTGTTCATTGGCATCCTCTAGCTAGTACCAATTAACAATAACAATAAACTAAATCATTACTTAATCATTACATAAAAAGACTTTAATCAGAATAAAAAAGAAAAGAAGAAAGAAAGAAAGAATACATGCTAGCTTGAATGATGCATTCAAAGAAAATATTAGTCTGAGAATAACATGTAGATGTATTTTTTTACATTTCATTAGCTGTTTAAATATTGACAAAATAAGTGTAAAGTTTTAGTGTCTATAAATGGCTGTGTGGAATATAACCGTGTTCTGCACTTCCATTTCTAACAGAAACTGATAAGCTCACAATTTCAGAATGGAATTGCAGGAAAATTGGACAAAATAAATAATGAAAGTATATTGCCAAGTTATTTTTATATATATAATTTATCATTTTATATTACCATCTCAAAGTGTCTAATTTCCCTTTAATAATTACTAACACTACAACATCTAATACATTATTTTTAAAGCTTTGAAATGAAGACTTTAAATGCTAAACAACATTATAAACCTAATAAAATAATCACACAACACAGAATATATAATTAAACTAAGTTAATTGAACAAAAACATTTGCTAAATAAACAGCATTATAAACCTAATAAAATAATCACACAACACAGACTTTACTTGCATTTTTCTGCAAACAGTTCTTTCTATGCATTCCAATCTGGACTGATTTATAGACAGGAAGATCTTGTTCTTTTGCAAGCTGCTCGATAGCTCAGGTCTGGTTAAACTGATTCATTTCAGCTTGCTTGGCTTGCATATCTTTGCTGCAACGCAAGCAGACAGCTCCACCTACTGGCTACTTTAATCAATGCACTGCTTCTCAATGCTTTTTAATAGCAGTCACATGACTGAAAAAAAAAGGTTGTTATTCTGAAACGGTGAAAATTAAAACCGTTGTAAACCCTCCTAGCCAGCAGTTTTTCTGTAGTGTAATCCTCTCTCTCCCTTACAAATCCTTACAAACCCTTCCCCCCTTCTGTGATTGGCCACCCATCCACCTTCTTCCTTCCCTCCTGCTCTATCCACCAGCACCACCGGAGCAATACATACAGTGACACTGTCTGTATTGCCAATCTGGCTTCATATGGTAAGGGAGCATGATGAGTGCTTCCTTGCCATATGAAGGCAGATACCTTCTGTCCCTTGGTAGCAGCTCCCGCTATCAAAGCTGACAGTGAAAACACAATCTGCACCACATTGTTGGACGTAGGTACTACACCAACACAGTACACTGGGCAAAGTACTATGTGATGTAGTGCCTACGTCCATTTGGCACAAGGGATTAAATGGACATTAGAGTATGTTTTAGTGTGGCATCTAAACAATGGTATTATAATATATATTACAGCTTTGTTTTTTAACCAGACATTCATGTGCTGAAAAAATAAACGTTTTTTATTATCTTTGTTGGGCGTGTCACTGTCCACCAATAAAAATATGGCAGTTTTCCCTTATCAGTGAATGAGTTTCTACCATATGGATAAATAGCTTTAACTATACTTTTTCATGTAGAAATATGTTACAAATATTATAACGTTTAAATAATGCCCTTTCATATGCATGATAAAATGTCATGACACTGAAATTACCAGTCCCCTTCATTTGCCTTGGAAGCTGGTATCATTATACTTGGATAAACGCTTCTAACTTGCCTGTGATATGGGGGGTAGGAGATACTGGATGTTAAAATGGAATCCAGTAATTATTAGCACTGTTAAAGGACCACTCAATGCAGTAGAATTGCATAATTAACAAGTGCATAATAAAAAGACAAGGCATTAACCCTTTAAGGACACAGCTTTCAGTTTGCTGAAAAATTCCGTCATATGTCCTTAAGAGGAACTACTCTGAATTTCAAATAAGCAGTAGATTTTTTTGGACAATTTTTTTTTTTCTCTCCTATTTTCCGGCCCCCTGTATCATGAGACAGACATCAGCCAATCACAGACTAGCATACGTATACCCTATGAGCTTCTGCACATGCTCAGTAGGATCTTGTTCCCCAATAAGTGTGAATATAAAAAGACTGTGCAAAATTTGATAATGGAAGTAAATTGGAAATTGTCCTAAAACTGCATGTTCTATCTAAATCATACGTTTTTGTCCCTTTAAATACAGTAGAATTGCATAGTCAGCAAATACGTAATAAACAGACAATGTAATAACACTTGGAATTTTTAATTTCAAAATGAGCAGTAGATTTTTTTTTATGACAAAATTTAGTTTTATTTAATTTCCCTGTCCCATTTATCACATGATAGCCATAAGCCAATCACAGACTCACGTTCATTTAAACTTTGAACTCTTGCAAATGCTTAGTAGCTGATGTCTCAGATAGTATGTACATAAAAAGGATGTGCTCAATTTACAAATAGCAATAAACCAGAAAATTGTTATTGTTGTTTTTAAATTTCACGCTCTCTTAAAATCATGAAAATTACTTTACTGTCCCTTTAATACTGGCACCAACAGAACTGTGATCTAGTCCATTATGTTTAACGTATTTGACAGAGAGAGAAAGATATTTACATATATACACCATTGGTTTTGGACAAGTGTGTAGTCATGCTCAGTTCTTTTCCACTGTGAGTCAGTTTTTTTTTATTTATGGGCAGCATTATCTTTGCGCTTACACTAGTCAGCTGATTCATTACATCAGGGAGTACATTAATTTGCATTAAACACTGTGTCCTTGTTGACCACAGGCCATAATTCTGGAGCTAGAACAGAGCAGCTACAGAAACAGACAAACACTTTGTTCTCTGAAGCAGCAACACACAAGAGCTGGACATTGTCACTACTGATCGGCCCGACGCAGTGGTGCTATATTAAAATGAAGAGCAGCTCTGGATTCTCATTTCAGTTGCATATTCAAAGCTGCATCTGATAGGAGCCTAGATTTTTGTTGATGATTATTTAAAGGAGCAGTGGACCAAAAATCATATCTCTGCAACCTGCACATCTGTGCAGATTACATCTGTAAGGAGACATTTTAATTAAAACATGAAATGCTCTAATTTGTTAGTGCATTTTGTTTTCCTACTAGTTATTCTTGTAAACGTCGTCTTTAACCCTTGCAAAGGGTTTTCGGCGACCCCCCTCACTACAGGCCAGGATCGTTGATGGCCTAGTGAGCAGCACTACCAGGTTTCATGGGAGTGCCGGTGACGTTACCACATACGCACATGGTGACGTCACAAAAAGGGGTTAAACCAGGACATATCTGTAGCTTCAAGGGAGCTGGATGGGGGAGAGGATTTTCAAATCCCTCAATCTCAGTTCCCGTAGCAGCTACAAACCTCCAAGACCCCTCATTTGAAAGAGGATCGTCAAGTGGTCTTTGAGCAGTACCACACAACAGATCGTTTAAAAATAAAATTACAAAAAACACATGGGGATTTGCTTGGGGATATTATATGCACAATAAACAAAATCTGGTACATATCGAGACCCCTAATAAAGTTTATTTAATAGTAGAGACGTCCCACTCTTAAAAAGAATATATAAATTGTATCTGTATAATCAGGTGATTACTGTGGTAACAGTGAACACCATGCAAGAAAAAAAAGTGTTTTTATTTCTGTACTACACAATTGGGCCTCTCTAATCTATCCCCTATTTCACATGTGGCTACCTTTGATGACAATTTACTCAGGAGACCACAGTAACAGCAGTGGTCACCTGGCCATTTTCAATATTATTTACTAAAATCTACGCAAAAATATACATATTTTTTTTTTTACAGTTTTTGCCGCAGCTATCACACATGCCATGTTATATAAATATAATAATGGTATAAAAAAACAATACATCATTTCTGTGGGTAACTCACTGAAATTTTACTTAAAATAGGGTTTAAATGTAGGTATCAAAAAAAGTTCAAAATTGTCTCAGCACTGGGGGTGTAAAAAAGGCTTAGACGTGAAAGGGTTAAGTCGTGCGTTTAAGCTTCAATAGTTGGCAGCTACAGAATACAACACGGCTGGTGAGCCAATTAGGAACAGCATATGCATGTAGCTGTCAATCACTGCCAATGGTATGTTTAAACCCTACAATGTGTTGCAGCTGGATTTTAGCTATGTCTTTAACCCCTTTGCAGGGGTTGAACCATACCTATCAACATTTCACTGAAGATTTGCTGAACTGGCAGGTGAGAGAGACTTGTGGGCATGGGCGTTTTGTGATTGGTAGGGAGGGCTTGTGGGTGTGCTAATCTGGCAGGCCATGTGTAGGGTAGTGGAGGGTCAGGAGCAGAGCCTAGTAGCCCCTGGTTTTGCTTGGGAAACTGGGATATTTGCCCTGAAGGGGAAGCTGGAGGAACAGCAGGGTAGAGCTTTAAAACTGCAACAATCCCACAACATGAGAGACGGTAAGGAGCTGTGGGTTAAAGGGACATAATACCCATATGCTAAAAGACTTAAAGAGATGCAGCAAAACTGAAAAAAGCAGCCTATAAAAGATCATCTGAACATCTCTATGTAAAAAAAGGAAAAAAATTACCTCAAAATTTCTTCAGCTCACTATAGTAAGTGCTCTGTGAATAGATATCCTTCAGCTACTTTCAGCATATTGAGAAAAAAAAGACAACAGCCAATCAGTTTCATCAGTGCTGATGTCACACTTTGCTTTACTGTGATCTCATGAGATTTCACTGAACTCGTCAGATTTCATAGTAAACGTCCTTAAAGGGACATTAAACCCAAAATATTTCTTTCATTATTCAGATAGAGAATATAATTTAAAAAAAGTTTCCAATTTACTTCTATTATCAAATGTGCTTCCTTCTCATGATATTCTTTGTTGAACAGATACCTAGGTAGGTAGTGTGCACGTGCCTGAAGCACTACATGACAGGAAATAGTGCTGCCATCTAGTGCTCCTGCTAATGTATAACATTGTTGCAAAATTGCTGCCATATAGAGCTGCAGACACGTGCACACTTCTGAGCCTACATCCTTGCTTTTCAACAAAGGATAACAAGAAAACTAAGACAATTTGATAACAGAAGTAAATTGGAAAGTTGTGTGCTCTATCTGAATCATGAAAGAACATTTTTGGGTTTTATGTCCCTTTAAATTGCATAGGTAAATAACATGGCTGTGCCTGAGCAGACCAGAAGCACACTCCCTAGCAAGTCCTGATTGGCTGCTTAAAGTCCCTTTACAATGGGATGTGGCCAGTGGCGTATTTAGGTTTTGTGTTGCCCTAGGCACTCAAAATTCTGCTGCAAGAGCACTAGATAGCAGCACTATTTCCTGCCATGCAGTGCTCCAGACACCTACCTAGGTAAATCTTCAACAAAGAATATCATGGGAACGAAAATAATTTGATAATAGAAGTTAATTGGAATCTTTTTTTTTTTTTTTTTTAAATTACTTGATAAAGTTTTTAAAAAAAAAAGAGTCACAGGTGCCATACACTTCAATGTAGCTGCTTTCACCCTGGATAAAGCTGATGTCTGCCACACTGAAATAAATGGTGCAAACAAGTGGGTTGTGATTTGAGAACAACCCTGTGCCAGCTAGGAGGGCAATATGGAATACATCTGTACATCTGGGGACTTTTGGGAGCCTAAAAATAGATAAAAAATCTTTTTCAAAAGGTAATTGTGCTACTTAAAGGGATATGAAACCCAATTTTTTTTCTTTCACGATTCAGACAGTGCATGCAATTTTAAGCAACTTTCTAATTTACTCCTATTATCATTTTTTCTTCTGAAAAAAAAACAGGAATGTAAGCTCAGGAGCCCGCCCATTTTTGGTTCAGAACCTGGGTAGCACTTGCTGATTGGTGGCTACATTTAGCTAAAATAGCGATATAAAAGTAATGCACAAATACAGACATGTGTAGACAAAGATGCCTTAGAGACACTGACACAGAGACAAGGTTTTAACGCAGGTGATTAGTTAATGTAGGTGTCAAAATAATGGTATTTTAATGATTAGTAGTTTTATGCCTCTTTAATTTAAGGATTACATTATGTTGATCTGTATAACTAAAAAGTTAAATTTACTGGAAAATACTAATAGTCAGCATTCTAAAGATAGTTACTTAAAGTTTGATGATCTAAAGCTCTCTGTTTAGGTGACAAGTTTTGTAAGGTCTCTCAAATAATTCTAGAAAGGCAAATTTTAGCTTAATAGCTAATTATCTAGATATACAGGATTCTGGACGTGAAGGAGAGACACACATATTACAATATAAAGTTAAAAAAAAAAAAGGTTTTTCGTGCTTTCTCTTCATGACAGCAAATTTTTTATCAAAAGTCCCATGGTGCCTAGACAATGGGCCCTGGAGCCCATTTAAGTGCCTGGCGGGGGAGTGCTGTGGGCTCACAGTTGTACCTCTCTTTACTGACCCAATTCCATCAGGCTGCAGTGAATCCACATTACATTACAGTTGGCAGAAGTATTTACAGATATTACTCATGGACCTACTAGCCTTCAGCTATAAGACCTCCTGTCCTGGTGTTGCTGGGAAAATGCTTCATCCCCAGCAAGCACTATTTTACAGCACATTTCCCTTTTTCTGTATTACAAGAAGGTAACCTTCTAGCAATAAAGAAAAAAAGGAAAATTGCTGAAAAATAGTGCTGCCTCAACTACTGTAATTGATTTGACTGAGCCCTAGTGCTGGACACCTCTTGGGTTTTTGTATTAGTCATACTCAGAACAGGAAAATCAAAATGCCCAACAGATACTCTCCACTAAAGAAACAGTGCATATATGACTGTTAATGATTTCATTTTATATCCCTTTAACAACAGAGTATATAAGGTTATTTTTTATTTTTATATCCCTTTATCAAAAACTTGAAAATATGTATTAAGGGGTGAATGCAGCATCCTGTCTTCAAGGGACATTTTTTTTATATATGCACCAGAAAAAAAAACTGAACTGCAAACGTTTGCAAACAAAATTATATAAAGCTATCACTGTGAAGCATGCATGGGTCAGGGTTCTGAACGTTGTGGCATTAAGAACAGTATCTCTGAGGGCAGTTAAAAAAAATGACAAATGTGGGAAACGTAGGGGGGAAATGTATAAGTATAATAAAGTTTAAATTGAATGTCCCTTTAAGTATGACATTCTTCCAAATCTAACAAACATAAAAGTAAAGGGAACTTTACATGTAATCAGCCATTTCCCTGATAACCAAAGAATAATGTTCTATTCATTTTACAGTACTCTATCAGGTACATGGTGTACAACGACATTTGACTTATTGCTATGCTAGAGAGGGAGTTGGCTTTTGGAAAATACAGGCAACACCCTTTGTGAAGAAGAAAATTGCAAAAGGGCATACTGCACACAAGAAATATACATGTTATCCCCTGTGGGAATATTCTATTTGCAAATAAACAGACCTATTGATTACTGGACAAGGCACATGATCTTGTTTATGTGTGGCACCTCCCTTACCCAGTCAGAAAGGGTTAAACCATTTAATTTTATGTACAGTGTTTGTTCTGCAATAACTGTTACACATACATCCAGAGCAATAATGAGGTTCCTTACAGCATTAACAACTTCGCTAAGTTAAAATATTGTGTTCACGACTAAACATTATACATACTGCTGAAAACCCAGACAGGAAAGAAAAAAATACTTCCCCTTCCTGAAGCACAGAAACTGTACATCACACCCTTATCTTACCAAGCCTTTCCTGAATTGTTTATTTATTAAAATGGAATCTCTATTTAAAGAGAATCTGACTGCATAAACCTGTCCTGCTTACCTTTTACATTCCTAAAATAGCTGCATCATTTATGCTTATTTCTTTATCTGACATCAAACACTTTAATTAACAGGTTGTACCACACAAGATAGGATAGTAAGTAATGCATAGCGGTAGAGATATGTATCTATATTTTTAGCAGTAATGAGATTCTGTTACCAGTACCCTCCAGCATAATGTATTCAATTATGTGATTATAATTTATATATAATCTAACAAGTGTGATACAGAGTCTTTTCCAAGATTATAATATAATTTGGCATTGATTTGCAGTGATATGAAGCCTAGGCGCTTGATGTGTTATCCTTATACAATCTATATGAACTTACTCTCCTGGCTCATGAACAGAATATAATAAGGACTCAACAAACCCAGGGAGCCACTGGCTCATAGAATGTTACCACTGGCTCCTATCTTTTTGGGTTAGTCTCCATATTTATACAGATACCACTGTCTGACTCCTAAATATTCTTATTGGCTACTAATTTTTAAACAGATTTGTCGGCCACTGATTTAAAGGGATATAAAATTGTGCTTATTTAGCAAAAAAAAGTGCTTTTTTTACTACTACAATAAAACAGACTGCTTTATATCCCTTTAAATAGATATGAAACACATTATATATATATATATATATATATATATATATATATATATATATATATATATATATATATATATATATATATATATATATTGTGATTCAGTCAGATCATACAAGTTTAGAATTTACTTCTATTATTAAATTTACTGTGTTCCCATTGTAGTCTGTATTGAAATGGACAGTCTGTTCAAGAATTGTTGTTGTATAAAAAGATAGATAATCCCTTTATTACCCATTCCCCAGTTTTGCTTAACCAACACAGTTATATTAATATACTTTTACCTCTGTGATTACCTTGTATCTAAGCCTTTTTTAAGAAAAATACACACCACTGTATTTTGGGGGCATTTGGGGTACATTTATACAATTAACCAGAGTTCTGATCTCTGGTTAATTTTATAAGCGCTAATGGTTGATTATTTATCGCGTGATAAATTAGCGATCCGCTTGTAATCTAGCCCTAAATATTCCAAATATTCTAGAAGGCGCCTAACTTTCATATTTAATTTAATTTGCCCATTAACATGAAAGAGCAACAAACATATATGGTTGTGCTTCAAAGACTAAAAAGAAATGTAGCTAGAAAAAAATAGTAGATTAGAATAGAATAAAACTTTTAGAATGTTTATAAAAATAAATGTGGCAACAGGTGTCTGCAGATATACAATTAAAAACACTACACTGAAAGCTATGAGGGATGCATTTGTGAAGAGATAAAGTATATTTAGCTGCAGCAATAGTAGATGTAACTTACAGGAAGATTCTTAAAGGAAGGTTAAAAATGAATTTGATTTTTGCCTGCAATGCCATATATATATATATATATATATATATATATATATATATATATATAACACATACACATGCCATGTCTGTTTATATGCTGGTTTAACTTCTAGCTGCCAAAGGCCAACCTGGGAGATAGGTTTATTTAACCCCCTTGGCTGTCAATCATGCATGCCCTGGCTGTGGGCACAGTAGGTGCAGAAGGTGCTGGCTCTGCCAGATACAAGCCAGGAAAGCCCTGTGTGTCACTGCTTAAATGACAGGGAGAACAAATGCCAGTTCCACCTACTTCCTACCCTTCCTTTCCAGGCTGGACCTGCTCAATATGCCTGAGTCTTAGGCAGCAGCTCCAGGCTCCTCCTCTGTAACCGAGTCTCGCCTATTTCTGAGTATTCAATCAATAGAAAAGCAGGTGTTTTGGTTTTACCAAGTGGTCTATTTTTTATTTTTTTGCCATAAATGAATGTGTAATAAAAAACCCTTTCAGTGAGTGTATTGGTTAATGCAGATGCTAACACCACTCAAGTGCTACACACTCAGGGCTCAATTTATCAATCAAGGGCGGAGAGGGGTGTACATATTCGCTCCTGTCCGCCCCAGCTCTCCTCTGGCGGACAGCAATCTGCTCCTGGAATTTAACATTGCACACGAGCGCTATTTTGCGCACGCTGCCCGCACACAGTCAATCACTCGTGGGACAGGGAGATTGAAATTCTCAACCTAAGAGGTGAAGAGAATAGGGAAGCAGTGGTCTCATAAACACTGCTTGATAAATACTGACTGCAGGTTCTCTTGTGAGAACCTGCAGGCGAAGAGAGGCGAAGGGCTTGAAAAGTCAAGCCCTCAATTTAAGCAGCTTAGGAGTGCAGCAACACAAACCTCTCCAAACTCAGAAATGCATGTGCTGTCCTTGTAAATCATGGTAAGTGAATGTGCTACTTGCAGCAGGTACTGACAACATCCCGTGCACGGTACTGTATTGAAAAGGAGCTGTGCTACACAAATATGTGTGCATTGTTTCTGGACCTCTGGGCACAGTACTTGGGGGATGTAGTTACAGGAGCGTCCTAGAGTTGACTGTGTATTTGTTTCTGTTAGCTCAATTTTAAAGGGACATGAAACCCAAAATGTTTCTATCATGATTCAGATAGAGTATAGAATTATAAACAACTTTCTAGTTTACTTCTGTTATCTAATTTGCTTAATTCTCTTGATATCCTTTGTTGAAAAAGCAGCAATGGACTACTCTGAGCTAGCTGGGCACTGGGTGAGCCAGTAACATGAGGCACAAATGTGCAGCCACCAATCAGCAGCTCCAGAGCCTACCTACCAAACAAATCAGATAATAGAAATAAATTGGAAAGTTGTTTAAAATTCTATTCTCTACCGGAATCAAGAACATTTTGGGGTTTCATGTCCCTTTAAAATTGGTTCGCAGATGAGCAGAAACACCATGTGTTATCTATACAATTCCGGGTGAGCAGGAGATGAATTGTGTGTCACATGGCAGAACCGCGTGAGTTGAGTTGTCTTTTTTGTGTCATTTTAAATCACCTTTTAGTTTTTAATGTATATATTTAAATAATGAACAATTGTATGGCTTACGGTATTATAATGTTAAAGGATCTACCATTATGAAATATGCCTGCAAAATACGTGTATATAAAAGTGACAGATTTTCTAAGAGTGAAATTGAGAAAAAATTATTTTCCCTGACCTTTAAAATATCTTGAAAATTAATTCTGCAATATATGGAGAAGGACATAAGTATTGGTAATAAAAATTATATAGAAAACATACTGTTAAAAAGAAAATATCATAAGAAAAGTTGCACCTACCCTTAACAATAATGACACATACAGTATTGATGTTTGTTTAGACAAATCATTTCTTTCATTAGTTACTATTGTATTTATCTATGTATTTCATAATAATATTAATAAATAATGTTGTTAAAGGGGATGGATACATTTCTTCAGCAAGTCAAGAGATTTTAATATACCTAACTGGAACATATTAAATATAATGACATAATTAGGCAGAATCAGTCATGTGGTATATTATCTTATAGCTACTCATTAACCTGTCAGTCATGGTACAGCATAACTCTATGGTCAATAGTGTCACCTTGGGTGAGACCTGTATGAAGATTATTACGAGAAAGCAGGAAATCTTGCTGCAGTCCCTACTTATGGAAGTTCTAAAGATATTAAAAAAAATCATAAAAGGAATTTTCTTCATTACTTATGTTTTTATTATAAAACATACATAACCATATTTACAATGTACTGCTGTTCTGAATTAATATTCTGATTCTATATAATCATTAAGAAAAATCAATGGCATAGTACCAATCACCAAAAACAAATTAAATATATACCGCCAGACAACAAGATATTTCTGTAACAATGCTGTAGTTCATGATCTACGTCTAAAAATAATTAAAAGAAACAGATTAATATGTTAATTATATGCGCCACACTTTCAAACAGAACTCAAAATTAAAAAAAGATAATTACTGCAAAAACTCAAAAGGAAAATGTTATTATGATCACATAAAACATCCATGGTATACGCACGGCTAGATGCAGTGATATGTCAGTATGAGCTTCATAGGGACTTTACATATTGATAAAAATAAAATGGATATGCTAAACTTTTACCTCTTTCCTAATGTAAATGTAATAATAATGAGAGATACAGACAGCAGACAGATAGATAGAAAGACAGAAAGATGGATAGGCAGATCAAAATAAAACGGACGGAATATATTATATTCAATATACTTTTTTAAGCCTCATCCAACTAAAACTATTATTTTCCTTTTGTATTTACATGCACATTAGTGGGGTGGTTGCTCTCCAGTAAATAAATAGTTTAACGGCTTGACTGTAACTTCTGTTAATATAACATAACAATACTAAGAAAATGTGACTAACAAAGCCATTCGCATGCATGATCAGTGACACACTAATAATGACAAAGAGCTCATTAATTGGTATTTATAATTACTGATCATAAGGAGATAGCTAACCTATTAACTGCCAACCAACCATTCAGTGATGCTGCACAATGCACATACAATAAATGATGCCCTGCTAATACTGATATTCTAACTATACTTGCCAGGGGTGGCTTCTGTAATATACTAATGCCATTGACAGCTCCTGTGACATTCTGCAGCCAGTAACTACTTTTGTAACACAGTAATTCCCAGTTACTGAGACAATGCAACCCACTATGTACTCTAGAGACAGTGATGCTAGTTATGGCTCATGTGGCACAATACTTTAGTAGGACAGGGATGTCCAGCAACTTCTATACAACACAGATGCCAGGCTTTTATTCTGAACCCCAATGTGTGCTAATGTGTCACAGTGGTGGCAAATAGTGTCCCTCTAGTGCAGAAATGAAAGTGACTGCTCCTACAATACAGAGCTGCTTGATAGTTACTGATCATGTGACACAGCACTGCCTTCAGACTGCTTAGGTGGTGACACAGTGATGCCCACTAACTTGTCTTGTTATGCCCACTGTGTATGTAATTTGATACTGCCCCAATTACTTCTCATATGATGCAGTGCTGCCCCTCATCAGTGCTCTAGTGTCAAAGTGATGCCCTGCACCTGTTCCTGTGACACCATTCTGTGAGACTGTGCTACCCAATGTGACACAGTGATGCTAGGATGCTAGTGATTGTACTCATGCTGGTCAGCGACACTTCAGTAGTTGCACCTTTGTTTTCAATACATTACGTTTGCGGAAGTCCCTTCTTGTTGCTGTATTAGTATACACCAGAAAATAGCAGCAGCAGCAGCTCTGAAACATTAAATATTTATAACATCCTTCCTGCCTGTCACCACCAGGCTCAGTCTAACAGGAACGATTTACCTACGCTACACAGACCCCAAATACCCATCACAGCCCTTATACCAGACCTCTATATAAACATTCACACTGACATTGTTCTATAGCACTACGGAAATAACTAAATATAGCTCCAATAAAATGAGTATTCAGTCACAACAGCACAACCACCCTGCGCGCCATTCTCAGCGCCGAATACAGTTAGAACAAGCACACCGCGGGCATCACTCACCTTCACAAGTAGCAGCATGTAGCTGGCACCCTGACTACTCTGTCCCCCGCCGATTCATTGCAGCAGCCCCTTGTCCTGTGGTTTCACCATCTCTGTAAGTGCCGTGTCAGAGAGAGCTAAGTCATACCTGAGATCACCCAGTGAGCATTACTGGTCTGACCAGTTTCATTTAATTCCCCACTCCCAGTGTAACTGCTATACCGGGCTGCAGGTGAAGTGACCCTCCCTGCATGTGACATCAGTCTGCCCTCTCTCCCCCTTCCCCTGCACCGCCTCTTTTTCCTATGCACAGAGCACGCCCAGCTGCACCAGCTCTTCTTCTCTTGCACATCATCATTCATTTCAGTTGTTGTGACTGTGTATTAGTCACTCGTCAAATTAAATGTGTGACTTGGTGTTTTACTGAACCAGCGAAAATACTAAATAATTGGAATTTGAAGCGAAATACATTTATAAATGTACAAGTAATACATTTTTTGTGTAAAAAAATAATAATCCAATTTTCCGTGTAAAAGATAATTTATTGATTTTTAAACAAGTGTCAGACACATATAATGCCTATTATAGAGTGCACCAGACCTTATGAAAAATATATAGTAAGCGAACAGGTTAATTGTAGGACAGGCTTATAGGCCTATAATATATTGCAACTTGAAAAGAAGTTATTCATTTTAACAAGTCTTAATAGCTCTTTCTTTTGTATTTTTTAAAACTATCAGGAATTGTTGGCAGCTCCAAAATAATAAGTATTTGTTGTACACATGATGTGGATCTATATCTTAATAAATACAGTTTTCAGGGGTTTGCAGTTTTGGACTATGAAAAACAAATATCTACATTTTTGACAACTTGCAGGCACCTCTAGTAACTGGAAATGCCAACAAATTGAGGTAAATTGTTTGAGAATTTATAGAATTATCAACAGGGGTCAAGTCCTACATGAAAAGTGTGGGAACTCACCAAGACTTCCACTGCAGTCACTATTGTTTTACATGCAGTCACACACTAAAATACCCACACACTGTATTTATATGCATATCATCTATACACTCTGGTTAATGAAAGCAAATCAAAACCAAATAAGGGCTGAATGGTGAGGATGAGAGTCCATGATCCATTACTCATTGGAGTTACCTTCCCTACCACTTAGAGGAGGCAACGATTCTCAAACCCCAAGAGCTCTATATAACCCCTCTCACTTCACACCTGCCTCAGTCTAACCAACGCATAGTTAAAGAGACAGTAAACCTTAAAAATAATGTTATATAATTCTGCACATAGTGCAGCTGCTGCACTTAGTCTTATGGCGCGGTCCGGCCGGGCTGTGACTATACAGCTGGCCCGATGCGCTAAATAAATATAACAGACCCGCTCATCAGAG